>NW_024527133.1:10413-32444 GCF_017590135.1 Pyrgilauda ruficollis
AATGGGAGGAGGGGCAATTCCAAATTTGGGAGGGGCCCTGAAATTCGAGACGGGGGGAGGGGACAGGCCCCCAAAATTTGGGGGGGGAGGGGTGTGACTCCCAAATCCAGCGGGAGGATCGGATTTGAGGGAAAAACCCCAAAACTGAGCTCAAAAAAAGGACCCAAAAAGCGCCAAACTCGCGGTTAATAAATTCCAAATTTGGGAGGGGCCCTGAAATTCGAGACGGGGGGAGGGGACAGGCCCCCAAAATTTGGGGGGGGAGGGGTGTGACTCCCAAATCCAGCGGGAGGATCGGATTTGAGGGAAAAACCCCAAAACTGAGCTCAAAAAAAGGACCCAAAAAGCGCCAAACTCGCGGTTAATAAAGGATTTTATTTGCATTTTCCACCCTGGTTTTTCTCCCGTTAATTCGCGTTAAAGTGCAGCAAAGGGAAAAGGTTTCTTCCATTTTCTGGGGATTTTTTTTTTTTTTTTTCATTTTTATTTTTTTTTAAATTTATCAATATTTATTTCAACTTCCCCAAAATCCTCCCAAACAAAAACTTTTTATCCCGGACGCCCGACGCACCTTTGGGGCTAAACGAGAGGGAAACGGGGGCTTTTATCAAATTATAATACAAAGGATGTAACAAAACCCACCAAAAAACGCCATAAAACAGATTTAAAAATTAAAAAAAAAGGAAAATAAAATCTAAAAAAGGTTAAAACTGAGGGGAAAAGCCTCGGGCTGGCTCCGTCCCCGGAGTCATTCGAGCTCCGCGTCTCGTGCCTCGGATTGAATTTCCAGCTCAGGGGACGACGCTCGCTCAGAGGTCACAGCTGAGTTTTTGGTTTGGTTTAGTAATAAATCCACGCTTTTGGTTTATTTTTGTTAATGAACCCACGGCTCTGCTTTATTTTTATTAGTAAATCCATGGGTTTGGTTTGTTTCAGTAATAAATCCATGGTTTGGGTTAATTTTATAAATAAATCAATTTTTTTTGGTTTATTCTGCTCAATAAATTCACATTTTCTGGTTTATTCTGCTCAATAAATTCATATTTTTTGGGTTTATTCTGCTCAATAAATCCACACATTTGTTTATTTCTTTAGCTAAATCAATTTAATTTTATTTTTTAATTGTTCCCCTTTGGTTGATTTTTCCAACAGGCCCAATTTTGTCTCTGTTACTTCTTTTATTTAACCACATTTTTTGTTTATTTCTTTAGCTATATCAATTTAATTTTATTTTTTTAATTGTTCCCCTTTGGTTGATTTTTCCAACAGGCCCAATTTTGTCTCTGTTACTTCTTTTATTTAATTTATTTTGATATAAATTTCTTCAATGAATCTTTTTTTTTTTTTTTTTTAATGGATCCACATTTTTACTTTGGTTTGTTTTATTAATTCCACTTTATTCTTTTTTTAATAAATCCATATTTTTGCTTTGGTTTTTAATATACCCACAGCTTTGGTTAGGTTGTTTGTTTTTTTTTTTTTTTTTTTTTTTTTAATAAATCCAGAGTTTTGATTGTTTTTTATATAAAAAACCCTCATGTTTTTTAAATAAAAAAATCTACACTTTTGGTTTCATTTCTTTCACAAACCAAAAAAACCCCAAAATTTTGAATAAATCCATTGACCCAGCAGAACCTGAGGCCCTGCAGAAAAAAAAAAAAAAAGGCAAAAAAAAAAGGCCAAAAATAAAGTTAAAAACTGAGGGAAGGAAAAAAAAAAACCCAAAAATCAAAAAAAAAAATTAATTTCCACGAACCAAACACTGAAAATATTTCGGGAGAGGGAGGAGGGAGGAAAAAAAAAAAAACAAACAGGGGACACAAAATAAACCCCAATAAAAATATCAAAAAAAAAGATAAATTGGGAGAGAAGAAATGAAAGCTCTCGGCACGGGGGGGACCCCAAAATCCGGGGGGAGGGACCCCCAGCCCCTCCCCCCCTCTGTACACGCGGGGGTCCCTTGGGCCAGGCCTATGTACAACCCCCCTGGCGGTCACTCCTTGACCACTCGGGGTCACTCCTTGACCACTCGGGGTCACTCTTTGGCCACCCCGGGGTCACTCTTTGGCCACCCCGGGGTCACTCCTTGCGCTTGGCCACCGCCAGCTCCAGGCCGGGCACGCGGACCGCGGCGCGGGCCACGCCCTCGGAGGAGGACGAGGAGGACAGGCGGGATTTGGGGGACCCCGGCGCCCGCCCCCCGTCCTCGGGCGCGGCCGTCACCTCGTAGCAGCCCTTGGCCTTGGAGCCGATGCCCCCGAAGGTCCCGAATTTGCCCTTGGGCTGCCGGCCGGCCTCGGGCTCGGCCGCGTGCTCGTCGCTGAAGGACGACGAGCGCGGCCGCGGTTTCTTGCTGCGGAACAGCGAGAACTTGGCCTTGGCCGCCGGCGCCTCGGCCTCCGGCTCGCCCTCGGCCGGGCCCAGGCTGGCCTTGGAGCTCTTGAGGTCGCCCTTGGAGCCGGACACCGAGCCCGACGCCGCCTCGGGGGACGCCGGCGTGGCTCCGCCGCCGGCGCGGCCTTTCTGCTTGGAGAAGTTGAATTTGGGCATCTTGAGCTTGGATTTCTTCAGCCGCGCCTCGGCCTCGTCCGGCTCCGGCTCGGCCGCCTCGGCGCCGGGGAAGTCGACGTCCACCCCGACCTCGCGGCCCTTGGCCTCGGGCTCGGAGAAGACGAATTTGGGCATCCGCAGCTTGGGGAAGGAGACTTTGACCTGGCCGCCCTCGGCGCCCGCCTTGGGGCAGGAGGCGTGGAAGGTTCCGGAAGCGGCGCCGACCGACGGCGGCGTCACCTCGACCCCGCCTTTCACCTTCGGCCCTTTCACGTTGACGTTCAACCCCGAGCCGGACACTTCCAGGGCCGGAGCCTCCAGGTGGACGCCCACCCCTTCCACGCTGACCTTTGACCCTTTGATGTCACCGGCCGCGTCCACGTTTGGTCCTTTCAGCCTCAGGTCGACGTCCGGCGTGGAGAATTTCGGCCCTTTCAGCTCCACCTCGGGGCCTTCCAGCCCCAAACCGGAGCCCTTCAGCCCCCCCTTGAGCTGGGGGCCCTCCAGAGTGACCCCCGCGTCCCCCCCGTCCACGCCGGGGCTGGAGATGCTGAACTGGGGCAGCTTCAGGGACGGGAGCTTGATGGTGCCCCCCAAAATTTCCAAGCCGGAGTTGTCTGCCGACACCTGGGGGGATTTGACGCCGACGTCTCCTTTCAACTTTGGTCCTTTCGCGTTGACATCCAAATCCAGGCCGGAGACGTCCAGCGAGGGTCCCTGGAGGTCCAGGGTGGCCCCCGGGGACTGGACGGAGCAGGGGACGCCCCCTTGGACCTCCAGCGTCGGGGACTTCACCGTGGGCAGCTTCACCTTCCCCCCGAGGCCGCCGAGGTCCAGGCCGGGCGCGTCCACGGAGCCCGAAATGTCCAAATCTCCCTTTAATTTTGGTCCTTTCAGGCTCCCCTCCAACTCAGGTCTGGAGATTTGGGGCCCTTTGAGCTTCACGTCCACCTCCGAGCTCACGTCCGGCATTTCCAGCCCCAAACCCGTTTTCCCCCCCTTGGGCCATCCCAGGTTCACCTCGGGACCTTCCAGTTGTGCTCCGGCAATGCCAACTTCACCTTTTACTTTTGGTCCTTTCACGCTGACGTCCGGTGCCGCGGCCGAGGGGACGGTGACGTCGATCCCGGTGGGGCCCTTCAGGTCCCCCCCGATTTTCACGTCCCCCGTGCCCACCTGGACCCCGGGGAGTTTGAATTTCGGGCTCTTCAGGTTCACCTCAGGACCTTCAAGATCCGCGTTGAGGCTCGGGCCCTTGAGGTCGCCCTTGACCTCCAGATCGCCCTCGACTTTCGGGACCCCCACCGAGGCCTCCCCGCGGAATTTGTGCGATTTCAGGTCGAATTCGACGTCCGGGAAGGAGATCTTCCCAAACATGGGTTTCTTGCCTTTGGGGGACTTCATGGCGGCGTTGCCCCCGACGGTGACGTCGGGGCTGGGGACGTTGAGCTCCGCGTCCAGCTCGGCCCCTGCCGCGTTCACGTCGAAGGCGCCCTTCTTGCCCTTCACTTTGGGGCCGGGGGACCCCAAAATCCGGGGGGAGGGACCCCCAGCCCCTCCCCCCCTCTGTACACGCGGGGGTCCCTCGGGCCAGGCCTATGTACAACCCCCCTGGCGGTCACTCCTTGACCACTCGGGGTCACTCCTTGACCACTCGGGGTCACTCTTTGGCCACCCCGGGGTCACTCTTTGGCCACCCCGGGGTCACTCCTTGCGCTTGGCCACCGCCAGCTCCAGGCCGGGCACGCGGACCGCGGCGCGGGCCACGCCCTCGGAGGAGGACGAGGAGGACAGGCGGGATTTGGGGGACCCCGGCGCCCGCCCCCCGTCCTCGGGCGCGGCCGTCACCTCGTAGCAGCCCTTGGCCTTGGAGCCGATGCCCCCGAAGGTCCCGAATTTGCCCTTGGGCTGCCGGCCGGCCTCGGGCTCGGCCGCGTGCTCGTCGCTGAAGGACGACGAGCGCGGCCGCGGTTTCTTGCTGCGGAACAGCGAGAACTTGGCCTTGGCCGCCGGCGCCTCGGCCTCCGGCTCGCCCTCGGCCGGGCCCAGGCTGGCCTTGGAGCTCTTGAGGTCGCCCTTGGAGCCGGACACCGAGCCCGACGCCGCCTCGGGGGACGCCGGCGTGGCTCCGCCGCCGGCGCGGCCTTTCTGCTTGGAGAAGTTGAATTTGGGCATCTTGAGCTTGGATTTCTTCAGCCGCGCCTCGGCCTCGTCCGGCTCCGGCTCGGCCGCCTCGGCGCCGGGGAAGTCGACGTCCACCCCGACCTCGCGGCCCTTGGCCTCGGGCTCGGAGAAGACGAATTTGGGCATCCGCAGCTTGGGGAAGGAGACTTTGACCTGGCCGCCCTCGGCGCCCGCCTTGGGGCAGGAGGCGTGGAAGGTTCCGGAAGCGGCGCCGACCGACGGCGGCGTCACCTCGACCCCGCCTTTCACCTTCGGCCCTTTCACGTTGACGTTCAACCCCGAGCCGGACACTTCCAGGGCCGGAGCCTCCAGGTGGACGCCCACCCCTTCCACGCTGACCTTTGACCCTTTGATGTCACCGGCCGCGTCCACGTTTGGTCCTTTCAGCCTCAGGTCGACGTCCGGCGTGGAGAATTTCGGCCCTTTCAGCTCCACCTCGGGGCCTTCCAGCCCCAAACCGGAGCCCTTCAGCCCCCCCTTGAGCTGGGGGCCCTCCAGAGTGACCCCCGCGTCCCCCCCGTCCACGCCGGGGCTGGAGATGCTGAACTGGGGCAGCTTCAGGGACGGGAGCTTGATGGTGCCCCCCAAAATTTCCAAGCCGGAGTTGTCTGCCGACACCTGGGGGGATTTGACGCCGACGTCTCCTTTCAACTTTGGTCCTTTCGCGTTGACATCCAAATCCAGGCCGGAGACGTCCAGCGAGGGTCCCTGGAGGTCCAGGGTGGCCCCCGGGGACTGGACGGAGCAGGGGACGCCCCCTTGGACCTCCAGCGTCGGGGACTTCACCGTGGGCAGCTTCACCTTCCCCCCGAGGCCGCCGAGGTCCAGGCCGGGCGCGTCCACGGAGCCCGAAATGTCCAAATCTCCCTTTAATTTTGGTCCTTTCAGGCTCCCCTCCAACTCAGGTCTGGAGATTTGGGGCCCTTTGAGCTTCACGTCCACCTCCGAGCTCACGTCCGGCATTTCCAGCCCCAAACCCGTTTTCCCCCCCTTGGGCCATCCCAGGTTCACCTCGGGACCTTCCAGTTGTGCTCCGGCAATGCCAACTTCACCTTTTACTTTTGGTCCTTTCACGCTGACGTCCGGTGCCGCGGCCGAGGGGACGGTGACGTCGATCCCGGCGGGGCCCTTCAGGTCCCCCCCGATTTTCACGTCCCCCGTGCCCACCTGGACCCCGGGGAGTTTGAATTTCGGGCTCTTCAGGTTCACCTCAGGACCTTCAAGATCCGCGTTGAGGCTCGGGCCCTTGAGGTCGCCCTTGACCTCCAGATCGCCCTCGACTTTCGGGACCCCCACCGAGGCCTCCCCGCGGAATTTGTGCGATTTCAGGTCGAATTCGACGTCCGGGAAGGAGATCTTCCCAAACATGGGTTTCTTGCCTTTGGGGGACTTCATGGCGGCGTTGCCCCCGACGGTGACGTCGGGGCTGGGGACGTTGAGCTCCGCGTCCAGCTCGGCCCCTGCCGCGTTCACGTCGAAGGCGCCCTTCTTGCCCTTCACTTTGGGGCCGCTCATGTGGATTTTGGGCATCTTGAACTTGCTCTTCTTGCCCTTCCCGGACAGGTGGGCCTCAGGTGACTCCACATTCAGCTCCGCCTCAGGTAAATCCACCTCCGCCTTGGGGCTTTTCATTCCGAACCCAAATTTGGACTTTTTAAACTTGGGAACTTTGATGTTGGCTTCTGGGACCTCGACGTTCAGGTCAGGACACTCAACGTCAACTTCAGGGCCTTTGACCCCGAATTCTGGGCCTTTGAGGTCGACCTCGGGGCCTTTCAGGTGACCTTCCACCTTTGGGGTGGAAATGTCAAAGCCGCCCTTGGTTTTGTGGCCTTTCAGGTTCAAGTCTATCTCGGGCATGGAGATTTTGGGGACGTTCACATGCATTTCAGGCATTTTCACTTTAGGACCTTTCACTTTGCCCTCCAGACCTTCAACGTTGACCTCTGGCAGGCTGACATCAACCTTGGGGACGGACAGATCCACCTCGGCCTTCGGCAAGTCCACGTCCACTTCGGGACCTTCGCCCTTCAAGCCAAATTTGGGCATTTTCATTTTGGGCAGCTTCACTTTCCCCTCCAGACCGTCAACATCAACCGCCGGGCCCTCAATGTCGACTTTGGGGCCTTTGATGTTGACCTCGGGGCCCTTCAGACCCCCCTCGAGCTTGGGGCCGTGCAGGTCAGCGTCACCTTTGACCTTCAGGCCCTTCAGGTTCAGGTCGATGTCGGGCATGGAGATCTGGGGGGTCTTGACGTGAATTTCGGGCATCTGGACCTTGGGCCCTTCCAGGGTCACGTCCGGTGCCTGAATGTCCACTTTGGGGCCCTTGAGGTCGACATCTGGGCACTGCAGGTTCCCCTCCAGCTTGGGGACAGAGATGTCGATGTCACCCTTGACTTTGGGGCCCTTGAGGTTGAAGTCAACGTCGGGCATGGAGATTTTGGGGGCCTTGATGTTCATCTCGGGCATCTTGAACTTGGGGCCTTTGATCTTCCCCTCAGGACCTTCCAACTCAACACCAGGGAGGTCAACATCGACTTTGGGGCCTTTGATGTCAATTTCGGGACCTTTCAGGTCTCCCTCAAGCTTTGGGACAGAGACATCGACATCCCCCTTCAGTTTGGGGCCCTTCAGGTTGAAATCGACGTCGGGCATGGAGATCTTGGGGGCCTTGATGTGCATCTCGGGCATGGAAAATTTGGGACCTTTGACTTTGCCGTCCACGCTCAGCTCAGGAGCCTCCACGTCCACGCTGGGGCCTGAAATAGACACGTCACCCTTGGGGAGGGTCAGGTCCGCGTCCACCCCGTCCCCTTTGAATCCAGGCATGGAGAATTTGGGCATCTTGAACTTGGGGAGCTTGAATTTGCCCTCGGGGCCGTCGATGCTGACATCGGGGGCGGTGACGTTGACCTCGGGACCTTTCAGCTCTCCTTCCACACTGGGCAGGGACAGGTCCACGTCACCTTTGACCTTGGGGCCCTTCAGGTTCAGGTCGAGGTCGGGCATCGAGATCTTAGGGGCCTTGATGTGCATCTCAGGCATCTTGAACTTGGGACCCTTCACCTTCCCCTCTGGCAGCTCCACGTCCACCTCTGGGCCTTCAATGTCCACCTTGGGGCCGGACACATCCAGGGCTCAACATCAGGGAGATCAACATCCACTTTGGGGCCTTTGATGTCGATGTCTGGGGCTTTCAGGTCCCCTTCCACTTTGGGGACAGACACATCAATGTCTCCCTTTAATTTGGGGCCTTTCAGGTTCAGATCAAAGTCGGGCATGGAGATTTTGGGGGCCTTGATGTTCATCTCGGGCATCTTGAACTTGGGGCCTTTGATCTTCCCCTCAGGGCCCTCAATTTGGACATCTGGAGCAGAAACATCAAATTCGGGGCCTTTCACGTCCACCTTTGGCCCTTTCAGGTCTCCTTCCACGCTTGGCAGTGACACGTCCACGTCGCCCTTGACTTTGGGACCCTTCAGGTTCAGGTCAAAGTCGGGCATGGAGATCTTGGGGGCCTTGCAACATCGGGGAGATCAACATCCACTTTGGGGCCCTTGAGGTCAATTTCAGGACCTTTCAGGTCCCCTTCCACTTTGGGAAGGGAAACATCGACATCGCCCTTCAGTTTGGGGCCCTTCAGGTTCAGGTCGATGTCGGGCATGGAGATCTTGGGGGTCATGTCCACCTCTGGACATTCAATGTCCACCTTGGGGCCTTTGATGTCGACGTCCGGCAAGCTCAGGTCTCCTTCGATTTTTGGTGCGGACAGATCGACGTCCACCCCCCCTTTGACCTTGGGACCTTTCAGGTTGAGGTCCAGCTCCGGCATGGAGAGGTTGGGAGCTTTGATGTTCATCTCGGGCATTTTAAATTTGGGGCCTTTGATTTTCCCTTTCGGACCTTCGACGTCGATGTCGGGAACTTCCACGTCCACCTTGGGTCCTTTCAGATCCACCTGGGGCAGGGACACGTCCATGTCCCCCTTCACTTTGGGGCCCTTCAGGTTGAGGTCGATGTCAGGCATGGAGATCTTGGGGGCCTTGATGTTCATCTCGGGCATCTTGAACTTGGGGCCTTTGATCTTCCCCTCCGGCCCCTCAATGTCCACCTCCGGACCTTCAATGTCCACTTTCGGACCGGACACATCCAGTTCTCCTGTCGGCAGGTTGACGTCCACCTCTGGCCCCTCCCCTTTAAACCCAGGAACACCAAATTTGGGCATTTTGAACTTGGGCATTTTGATTTTCCCTTCTGGGCCATGAACATCCACATCGGGGGCCTCGATGTTGACCTTTGGGCCCTTGATGTCCACCTCAGGCCCTTTCAGCTCCCCTTCCAGTTTGGGGGTGGACAGGTCAAACTCCCCCTTCATTTTGTGCCCCTTCAGGTTCAGCTCCACGTCCGGCATCGAGACTTTGGGTGAAGAAATGTTCAGAAAAGGCATTTTGAATTTGGAACCCTTGGATTTTCCCTGGATATCCAAATCCGGAGCCTGGACCTCGACTTTCGGTCCGGACAGTTCCACCTCAGGTTTTTTCAGCTTCACATCCACCTCGGGGCTTTGAACTTTGGGGCCAGAAAAGCCAAACTTGGGAAGTTTAAACCTGGATTTTTTAGCTTTTCCTTCGAGGTCAACCTTTGGCCCCTCCAGCTCAAGCTCCGGCCCCTTGATGTCCATTTTGGGGCCTTTCAGCTCGCCCTCGACCTTGGGAAGAGAAGCATCGAGGTCACCTTTGATTTTGGGGCCTTTCAGGTTCAGGTCGATGTCGGGCATGGAGATCTTGGGGACGTTGAACTGCAGCTCCGGCTTCTTGAACTTGGGGCCCTTCAGTTTCCCTTCGGGGCCTTCAATGTCCAGGTCGGGGACGGAAACGTCGACTTTTGGACCAGAAATGTTGACCTCAGCCTCGGGGAGGTTCACGTCCACGTCGGGGCCTTCCACTTTGGGCCCAGAAAAGCCGAATTTGGGCATTTTGAACTTGGGCATTTTAACTTTCCCTTCTGGGCCATGAATGTCCACGTCGGGTGCTTCAATGTCCACTTTGGGGCCTTTGATGTCGATGTCTGGGGCTTTCAGGTCACCCTCGAGCTTTGGAACAGAGACATCGACATCCCCCTTCAGTTTGGGGCCTTTGAGGTTGAAGTCAACGTCGGGCATGGAGATCTTGGGGGCCTTGATGCAGCTCCACGTCCACCTCTGGGCCTTCAATGTCCACCTTGGGGCCGGACACATCCAGGTTTCCTGTTGGGAGGTTCACGTCCACCTCGGGGCCTTCTGCCTTGACCCCAGGCATCCCAAATTTGGGCATCTTGAACTTGGGGCCTTTGATCTTCCCCTCGGGACCTTCCAGCTCAACATCGGGGAGATCAACATCCACTTTGGGGCCTTTGATGTCGATGTCTGGGGCTTTCAGGTCACCCTCGAGCTTTGGAACAGAGACATCGACATCCCCCTTCAGTTTGGGGCCTTTGAGGTTGAAGTCAACGTCGGGCATGGAGATCTTGGGGGCCTTGATGCAGCTCCACGTCCACCTCTGGGCCTTCAATGTCCACCTTGGGGCCGGACACATCCAGGTTTCCTGTTGGGAGGTTCACGTCCACCTCGGGGCCTTCTGCCTTGACCCCAGGCATCCCAAATTTGGGCATCTTGAACTTGGGGCCTTTGATCTTCCCCTCGGGACCTTCCAGCTCAACATCGGGGAGATCAACATCCACTTTGGGGCCTTTGATGTCGATGTCTGGGGCTTTCAGGTCACCCTCGAGCTTTGGAACAGAGACATCGACATCCCCCTTCAGTTTGGGGCCTTTGAGGTTGAAGTCAACGTCGGGCATGGAGATCTTGGGGGCCTTGATGCAGCTCCACGTCCACCTCTGGGCCTTCAATGTCCACCTTGGGGCCGGACACATCCAGGTTTCCTGTTGGGAGGTTCACGTCCACCTCGGGGCCTTCTGCCTTGACCCCAGGCATCCCAAATTTGGGCATCTTGAACTTGGGGCCTTTGATCTTCCCCTCGGGACCTTCCAGCTCAACATCGGGGAGATCAACATCCACTTTGGGGCCTTTGATGTCGATGTCTGGGGCTTTCAGGTCACCCTCGAGCTTTGGAACAGAGACATCGACATCCCCCTTCAGTTTGGGGCCTTTGAGGTTGAAGTCAACGTCGGGCATGGAGATCTTGGGGGCCTTGATGCAGCTCCACGTCCACCTCTGGGCCTTCAATGTCCACCTTGGGGCCGGACACATCCAGGTTTCCTGTTGGGAGGTTCACGTCCACCTCGGGGCCTTCTGCCTTGACCCCAGGCATCCCAAATTTGGGCATCTTGAACTTGGGGCCTTTGATCTTCCCCTCGGGACCTTCCAGCTCAACATCGGGGAGATCAACATCCACTTTGGGGCCTTTGATGTCGATGTCTGGGGCTTTCAGGTCACCCTCGAGCTTTGGAACAGAGACATCGACATCCCCCTTCAGTTTGGGGCCTTTGAGGTTGAAGTCAACGTCGGGCATGGAGATCTTGGGGGCCTTGATGCAGCTCCACGTCCACCTCTGGGCCTTCAATGTCCACCTTGGGGCCGGACACATCCAGGTTTCCTGTTGGGAGGTTCACGTCCACCTCGGGGCCTTCTGCCTTGACCCCAGGCATCCCAAATTTGGGCATCTTGAACTTGGGGCCTTTGATCTTCCCCTCGGGACACTCCAGCTCAACGTCGGGGAGGTCCACATTGACTTTGGGGCCTTTGATGTCGATGTCTGGGGCCTTCAGGTCACCCTCGAGCTTTGGAACAGAGACATCGACATCCCCCTTCAGTTTGGGGCCTTTGAGGTTGAGGTCGATGTCGGGCATGGAGATCTTGGGGGCCTTGATGTGCATCTCGGGCATCTTGAACTTGGGGCCCTTCAGTTTCCCCTCAGGACACTCCAGGTCAACGTCGGGAAGGTTGACATCAACTTTGGGGCCTTTGATATCGATTTCGGGGCCCTTCAGGTCACCCTCCATCTTTGGAGCTGAAACATCAACGTCCCCCTTCAATTTGGGGCCTTTCAGGTTGAGATCGAAGTCGGGCATGGAGATCTTGGGGGCCTTGAAGTGCATCTCGGGCATCTTGAACTTGGGGCCTTTGATCTTCCCTTCTGGGCATTCCAGCTCCACATCGGGCACCTCGACATCAACTTTTGGACCTTTCAGTGACACCTCCGGCCCTTTCAGGTCCCCTTCAAGCTTTGGCACGGACACATCAACATCACCTTTGACCTTGGGGCCCTTCAGGTTCAGATCAAAGTCAGGCATGGAGATCTTGGGGGCCTTGAAGTGCATCTCGGGCATCTTGAACTTGGGGCCCTTCACCTTTCCCTCCGGGAGATCAATGTCCACGTCGGGAGCTTCGATGTCCACTTTGGGACCTTTGATGTCCACGTCTGGGCCCTTCAGGTCACCTTCCAGTTTGGGGGCGGAAATGTCTACGTCCCCCTTCAGTTTGGGGCCCTTCAGGTTGAAGTCGATATCAGGCATGGAGATCTTGGGGGTTTTGAAGTGCATCTCGGGCATCTTGAACTTGGGGCCCTTCAGTTTCCCCTCGGGACACTCCAGGTCGACGTCGGGGAGATCCACATCGACTTTGGGGCCTTTGATGTCGACCTCTGGAGCCTTCAAATCTCCCTCGATTTTCGGGAGGGACACATCCACGTCTCCCTTCACTTTGGGGCCCTTCAGGTTCAGATCAAAGTCGGGCATGGAGATCTTGGGGGCCTTGAAGTGCATCTCGGGCATCTTGAACTTGGGGCCTTTGATCTTCCCCTCGGGGCCCTCCAGTTCGATGTCAGGGACATCCACGTCCACTTTGGGTCCTTTCAACTCCACATCTGGCACTGTCACGTCACCTTCTATTTTTGGGGCAGACACGCCCACTTCTCCCTTCAGTTTGGGACCCTTCAGGTTCAAGTCAACATCCGGCAGAGAAAATTTCGGCGCCTTGATGTTCATCTCTGGCATCTTGATCTTGGGTCCCTTCCACTTCCCCTCTGGACCTTCAACGTCCACGTCAGGAACGTCCACATCCACCTTCGGACCTTTAATGTTCACATCCGGACCTTTCAGGTCGCCCTCCAGTTTGGGGACGGAGACATCCACACCCCCCTTGACTTTGGGGCCTTTCAGGTTCAGATCGATGTCGGGCATGGAGATCTTGGGGGCCTTGATGTTCATCGCGGGCATCTTGAACTTGGGGCCTTTGATCTTCCCCTCTGGGCCCTCAATGTCCACACTTGGCATCTCAATGTCCACCTTGGGGCCGGACACATCCAGGTCTCCTTTTGGGAGGTTCACGTCCACCTCGGGACCTTCTCCCTTCATCCCAAATTTGGGCATCTTGAACTTGGGCATCTTGAATTTCCCCTCAGGGCCATGAATGTCCACGTCAGGTGCTTCAATGTCCACTTTGGGGCCCTTGATATCCAATTCGGGGCCCTTCAGGTCACCTTCCAGCTTTGGAGCAGAAACATCAACATCTCCCTTGACTTTGGGGCCCTTCAGGTTCAGATCAAAGTCGGGCAATGTCCACCTCTGGGCCAGAAATGTCCACCTTGGGGCCGGACACATCCAGGTCTCCTTTTGGGAGGTTCACGTCCACCTCGGGGCCTTCTCCCTTCATCCCAAATTTGGGCATTTTGAATTTGGGCATCTTAAATTTTCCTTCTGGCCCCTCAGGGCCATGAATGTCCACGTCGGGTGCTTCAATGTCCACTTTGGGGCCCTTGAGGTCAATTTCGGGACCTTTCAGCTCACCCTCCATCTTGGGGACAGAGACATCGACATCTCCCTTCAGTTTTGGACCCTTTAGATTCAAATCAATGTCCGGCATGGAGATCTTGGGGGTCTTGAAATGCATCTCGGGCATCTTGAACTTGGGGCCTTTGATCTTCCCCTCTGGCAGCTCCACGTCCACCTCTGGGCCTTCAATGTCCACCTTGGGGCCAGACACATCCAGGTCTCCTTTTGGGAGGTTCACGTCCAGCTCGGGACCCTCTACCTTGACCCCGGGCATCCCAAATTTGGGCATCTTGAACTTGGGCATCTTGAATTTCCCCTCAGGGCCGTGAATGTCCACGTCGGGTGCTTCAATGTCCACTTTGGGGCCCTTAATGTCCAGTTCAGGCCCCTTCAGGTCACCCTCCAGCTTTGGAAGGGACACGTCCACGTCGCCCTTGACTTTGGGGCCCTTCAGGTTGATGTCCACGTCGGGCATGGAGATCTTCTGTGTCTTGATGTGCATCTCGGGCATCTTGAACTTGGGGCCTTTGATCTTCCCCTCGGGACCCTCCAAATCCACGCCGGGCACCTCGACGTCCACTTTTGGCCCTTTAATGTCCACTTCTGGAGCTTTCAACTCCCCTTCCACCTTGGGGAGGGACACGTCCACATCTCCCTTCACTTTGGGTCCCTTCAGGTTCAAATCCACGTCCGGCATTGAGATTTTGTGGGGTTTGATGTTCAGCTTCGGCATCCGGAATTTGGGACCTTTCCATTTCCCTTCCACTCCTGCAACGTCCACCTCCGGCCCCTCAACGTCCACCTCTGGCCCAGAGATGTCCACCTCTCCTTTGGGCAGGGTCACGTCCACCTCGGGCCCCTCCATTTTGGGGCCGGACACGTTGAAATGAGGCAATTTCATTTTGGGCATTTTCAGTTTAGCCTCTGGACCCTCCAGGTGGACGTCCGGGACCTCCACGTCCACCTTCGGCCCCTTGATGTCACCTTCGACCTTGGGGAGGGACACGTCCACCTCTCCCTTCACTTTGTGTCCCTTCAGGTTCAAATCCACGTCCGGCATTGAGATTTTGGGGGATTTGATGTTGAGTTTCGGCATCTTGAATTTGGGGCCTTTCACCTTCCCTTCTGGACATTCCAAGTCCACCTCGGGCACGTCAACATCCAACCTGGGACCTTCCACTTCCAACCTGGGACCTTCCACATCCAACTTGGGACCTTTCACGTCGATTTTGGGACTTTCCACATCCAACTTGGGAACTTTCACGTCGATTTTGGCACCTTCCACATCCACTTTGGGGCCTTTCACGTCGATTTTTGGGCCCTTCAGCCCAGAAATTCCAACGTCCCCTTTGAGTTTCGGGGCCTTCAAGCCCAGATCCACGTCTGGCATGGAGAGTTTTGGGGTCTGAACGTTGAGTTCGGGCATTTTGAACTTGAGGCCTTTCCCTTTGACCTCCGGCCCCTCCACGTCCACGCTCGGGACGTCGATGTCCACCTTGGGGGCGGAAATGTCCACTTGCCCCTTGGGGAGCGTCACCTCCAGCTCGGGGCTCTCTCCCTTCACCCCAAATTTGGGCATTTTCATCTTGGGGAACTTCAGTTTGCCCTCGGGCCCTTGGACGTCCAAATCTGGGGCTTCAACCTCAACTTTGGGGCCCTTGATGTCCAATCCGGGGGTCTTCAGCTCCCCTTCCAGTTTTGGGGTGGAAACGTCCAAATCTGCCTTGATTTTGGGCCCTTTGAGGTTCAGATCGATGTCAGGCATGGAGATCTGGGGGGTTTTGATGCTCACCTCGGGCACCTTCACCTTGGGGCCCTTCAGCTCCACGCCGGGGACCTCGACGGCGACACCGGGACCTGAAACGTCCACTCCGCCCTTGGGAAGGGCCACCTCGAGCTCGGGGCTCTCTCCCTTCACCCCAAATTTGGGCATTTTCATCTTGGGGAACTTCAGTTTGCCCTCGGGCCCTTGGACGTCCAAATCTGGGGCTTCAACCTCGACTTTGGGGCCTTTGACGTCCAGCTCGGGGCCCTTCAAACCCGGCATGGACACGTCCAGGTCGCCGCTGGCCTTGGCACCGTTCATGGTCAGGTCCACGTCCGGCACGGAAATTTTGGAGCCCTTGAGGTGCATTTGGGGCCCCTGGATGTCCAAACTTGGCGCCTCAACGTCCACCTTGGGGCCGGACACCTCCACGCCGCCCTTGGGGAGGTTCACGTCCAGCTCTGGACCTTCTGCTTTGACCCCGGGCATCCCAAATTTGGGCATTTTGAACTTGGGCATCTTGAATTTGCCCTCGGGGCCATGGACGTCCACTTCGGGTGCTTCAATGTCCACTTTGGGGCCCTTGATATCCACGCTGGGGACGCTGACGTCCACCTTGGGGCAGGAGACGTCCACCCCCGCTTTGGGAAGGGTCACGTCAACGCTGGGGCTCTCTCCCTTCACCCCAAATTTGGGCATTTTCATCTTGGGGAACTTCAGTTTGCCCTCGGGCCCCTGGATCTCCATTTCTGGGCTCCCAACCTCGACTTTGGGGCCTTTGATGTCCAGTCCGGGGGTCTTCAGCTCCCCTTCCAGTTTTGGGGCAGAAACATCCAGATTTCCCTTCACTCCGGGCCCTTTCAGGCTCAGGTCGACGTCGGGCACGGAGATTTGGGGGGTCTTGACGCTCATCTCGGGCACCTTCACAGCGGGGCCCTTGATGTCCACTCCGGGCACCTCCACCCCAATTTGGGGCCCTTTAAGGTCCAGTTGGGGTCCCCTCAATTCGCCCCCCACGGTCGGCACGGACACGTCCACTCCTCCCTTCAGGCCAACGTCCATCTCCACGCCCTTCAGGCCACCCCCTGGCCCGGCCACGTCCACCTGGGGACCCTTCATGTCCACCTGGAGCCCCTTGGGGCAGAGTCCTTTGAGGTCCCCTTCCCCTCTGGGGCCCTTCAGGTTCAGGTTCACGTCCGACAGCGAAATTTGGGGCGTTTCCACCTTCTTGAAGGTAGGGCCTTTCCATTCTCCTTCCGGGGCCACCTCGGGCACGGCCACGCCCTTGGGGACATCCGCGGTGCCGCCGTCGCCCTGGGCGGTGAATTTGGGGAAGGTCAAGTGCGGGATTTTGATTTTCCCCTTGGCGCCGTCCGGGGCCGCGACCTCCAAGCCGGGGACGTCCAGAGGAGGGGAGGGGACCTTGGTGGCACCTTTGACCGCCACGTCCACCTGCGGCACCGGGGCTTTGCCGGACGGGGACGAAACGTCCGGCGCGGGCGAGCAGGTGACGTCCATCCCCGCGCCCACCTGCGGGGCCACAGCTTCGCCGCCGGCCTGGAACCCGAATTTGGGGATTTTTAACGTCGGGATCTTGATTTTCCCCACGTCCACGGGTGGCGAGGAGCCGCTGACCTCTCCCTGCGGACACGGAGCCCCGCCGGACACGTGGAACGACCCGTCCGGCTCTCCAAACTGTCCGTTGGCCTCGACCCGGGGCGACCCCGGGAAGGCGCCGGAGCCCTTCCAGCCCGGCAGGGATTTTCCAGTTTCTCCAGCAGGAATTTGGCTCTGGGGCTCTGTTCTCAGGTGGAGCCCCTCGGGTGCGCCGGGCAGGACCCCCGGCCCAGCTCGGACATCGGCGCCGAGCTCCGGCGTGGGGACGCGGACGTTGAAGTCGGGGCCGCCGAGGACGCCGAGGTCGCCGTCGTGGCTGCTGACGTCCACGGTGTAGGCGGTGACCTTGCGGGTGACCGTGATGGTTCTGCTCTGCGTGGCCCCGGCCTCGGCCTCGGCGCCCTCCTCGGACTTGAGCCGCGGTTTGATTTTGGTGGTGTAGATGCGCTGGTACTCCTCGTCATCGCCGCTCTGCGGAGGAGAGGGTGAGCGCCGGACGCTGCTTCCTCCCCGTGCCCATCCTCATCCTCATCCCCGTCCTTGTCCTCATCCCCATCCTCATCCTCATCCTCATCCTCATCCCCGTCCTTGTCCCCATCCCCATCCTCATCCTCATCCTCATCCCCGTCCTTGTCCTCATCCCTGTCCTTGTCCCCATCCTCATCCTCATCCTCATCCTCATCCTCATCCTCATCTTCATCCCTGTCCTTGTCCTCATCCTCATCCTCTTCCCCATCCTTGTCCTCATCCCACTGATCCTCATCCCCCTCATCCTCATCCTCCCCACCATTCTCGTCCTCATCCTCCCCCCTCCTCATCTCCAACACCCTCATCTCCATCCTTATCTTCATCCTCATCCCCATCCTCCTCCTCCCCACTGTTCTTGTCCTCATCCTCTCCCATCCTCATCATCTTCATCTCCATCCTTATCTTCATCTTCATCCTCATCCTCCTCCCCACCATTCTCATCCTCATCCTCCCCCATCCTCATCCTCATCCTCATCTTCATCATCTTCATCCTCATCTTCATCCTTATCCCCATCCTCATCCTCCCCACCATTCTCATCCTCATCCTCCCCCATCCTCATCCTCATCCTCATCTTCATCATCTTCATCCTCATCTTCATCCTTATCTTCATCCTCATCCTGAGGTGACACCAAACCAGCGGGGACCATTCTCATCCTCATCCTCCCCCATCCTCATCTTCATCTCCTTAATCTTCATCCTCACCCTCATCCTCCTCCTCCCCACCATTCTCATCCTCATCCTCCCCCCTCCTCATCTTCATCACCTTCATCTCTATCCTTATCTTCATCCTCATCCTCATCCTCCCCCCTCCTCATCTTCCTCTCCTTAACCTTCACCCTCATCCTCCTCCTCCCCACATCTTCCTCCCCCTCACCCACCCACCCTCCTCCTCCTCGCTCACCAGCACGACCTCGGGGCTGCCGGGCGCGAAGGCCAGCTGGCCGCAGCCGTGTCCGAGCTGGCCGCAGCCGTGTCCGGCCGTGGGCGAGCGGTCGCCGCGGCGCTGCAGCCGCAGCCCCAGCGTGTGCTGCCCCATGCTCTGCAGCAGCTGCGCCGCCTCCCCCGACTGCAGCTTGTCGAAGTAGACGGTGGCGCTGACGATCTGATCCCCTGGGGACGGGGGACAGGGGACAGCCGGGTCAGGGGTCTGCTGGGGAGGGGACACCGGGAGGGACCCCCATGTCCCTGCCCGGGGTGAGCAGAGGAGGCAGAAGCTCCTGAGGTGACACCAAAATGGACCAAAAATCCCATTTTGAACCCCAAAACTCTCAGGGAAGAGGCCACTGTCTCCACCCATGTGACCGTGGGGTCATCAGAGGAGGCAGAAGCTCCTGAGGTGCCACCAAACAACCCCAAAAATCCAATTTTGAACCCCAAAACTCTCAGGGATGGACCCCTGTCCCTGCCTGAGTGACCGTGGGGTGAGCAGAGGAGGCAGAAGCTCCTGAGGTGACACCAAAATGGACCAAAAATCTGCCTTTGAACCCCAAAACTCTCAGGGATGGACCCCTGTCCCCACCCAGGTGACCACGGGGTGAGCAGAGGAGGCAGAAGCTCCTGAGGTGACACCAAAATTGACCAAAAATCCCATTTTGAACCCCAAAACTCTCAGGGAAGAGGCCACTGTCCCCACCGTGAGTGGGTCACTGCCCACAGGGACAGAGACAGAAGCTCCTGAGATGCCACCAGGATGTCCTGAAATCCCCAAACCTCCAATTTTAACCCCCAAACCCTGAGATTTGGACAAGATTCGGATCCCCAGCAGTTGAATCGTGGGGTGACCACCCATGGGGATGGAGACAGAAGCTCCTGAGATGCCACCAGGATGTCCCCAAGCCCCCAAAACTCCAATTTTAACCCCCAAACCCTCAAGATTTGGCCCCCAAACTCTTGAACCACAGGGTCACCACCCACGGGGATGGAGACAGAAGCTCCTGAGATGCCACCAGGATGTCCCCAGGTCCCCAAACCTCCAATTTTAACCCCCAAACCCTCAAGATTTGGTCCCCAAACGCTTGTCACCACCCACGGGGACGGAGACAGAAGCTCCTGAGATGCCACCGGGGTGTCCCCAGGTGCCCAGAGCCCCCAGGTGTGCCCACCTCACCGGATGTGGGGATGGGACATGGGACACGGGACACGGGACACGGGGATGGGACACGGTACATGGGGATGGACATGGGACACGGGGATGGACATGGGACACGGGGATGGGACACGGTACACGGGATGTGGGACACGGGGATGGGACACGGGGCACGCGGATGGACACGGGACACGGGATGTGGGAGATGGGACACGCGGATGGGACACGGGGATGGGCATGGGGCTGGACAGGGACACGGGATATGGGATATGGGACATGGGATATGGGACACGGGATATGGGATATGGGGATGGACATGGGACACGGGGCACGGGGCTGGGGTCAGCATGGGGATGGACACGGGACTGGACACAGGATGTGGGAGATGGGACACGGGGCACGCGGATGGGACACGGGACACGGGATGTGGGGATGGACACAGGATATGGGGATGGGACATGGGACATGGGGATGGACACGGGACACGGGGCAAGGGGATGGACACGGGGATGGACATGGGGATGGACACAGGATACGGGACACGGCACATGGGATACGGGATATGGGACACAGAGATTGACACGGGGATGGACACGGGGCTGGACAGGGACACGGGACACGGGATATGGGACACGGGACACGGTCCTGGGGTCAATATGGGGAGGGACATGGGGTCAGGGGGCCAGGGTGGGGCCAGACATGGGGCTGGACACAGGGCACAGGTCAGTGTGGGGATGGACACGGGGCACAGGGCTGGGGTCAGCGGGGATGGACACAGGGCTGGGGGTCAAAGGGAGGGGCTGGACACTGGATTTGGGGTCAGGGTAGAGCCGGACACGGGGCTGGGAGTGGGGCTGGGGTCAGTGGGGATGGACACAGGGCTGAGAGTGGGCTGGACATGGGGCTGGGGTCAGTGTGGGAATGGACACGGGGCTGGACACGGGACATGGGACATGGGACACGGGTCAGCATGGGGATGGACACAGGGTCAGGGGGTCAGTGGGGCTGGACATGGGGCTGGCAGCCGGGCTGGACGCAGGGTGTGAGGTGGGCATGGGGTCAGAGGGGTCAGCGGGGGGCTGGACACAGGGCTGGGGGTCAAAGGGAGGGGCTGGACACCGGATTTGGGGTCAGGGTGGGGCCGGACACGGGGCTGGACATGGGGTCTGGGGTCAGGGCAGTGGCCGGACACGAGGTGTGGGTCCGGCCAGAGGCTGGACACAGAGTCTGGGGTCAGTGGGGATGGACACGGGGCTGGACACAGGTCAGGGGTCAGGCTGGGGCTGGACACGGGGCTGGGAGAGGGACTGGACACGGGGTCCCACCCCGCCCTCCGGGGCCCCCGGAGCCCCCCGGGACTCGCTGGGACCACCAGAACCCCCCCGAAACCCCCCCGGGACCGTCCCGGGACCCCGTCCCGGAGCCGCCGCCCGTCCCGGCTCTGTCCCGGCTCTGTCCTGGGTTTGTCCCGGCTCGGTCCGGGTTTGTCCCGGGTTTGTCCCGGCCGTACCTGCGCGCTGCGGGCTCACCGGGCCATGCCCGGTGCCGGTGCTGGCGGCGCTGCCGCTGCCGCTGCCGGTGCCGGTGCCGGCGGTCGTTCAGCGGCCCCGGCGGGTCTGTGCGGAGTGGCCGCGCCCGGGCGGCTCCCGGTTCTTGTAGGGCGGCGGAGCCTCCCCCGCCCCGCGGGGAGGGCCCGGCCCGGCCCGGCCCCGGCGCAGGGAGCGGCCCGGGACAGCCCCGCCGCGGCAGCGCCCCGGGAGCGGCCGGGAATGGCACCGGGAACGGCCCGGGAACGGCACTGGGAATGGCCCGGGAACGGCCCGGGAACGGCCCGGGAACGGGACACGGGGCACCGGCGGGTCCGGGACCGGGACGGGGCAGTTCTGGTCCCCGTCTGGTCCCGGTCCTATCCCGGTTCTGGTCTCGGTACGGAGCAGTTCTGGTCCCGTTCTGATCCCGGTTCTGGGCCCGGACCGGGGCAGTTCTGGTCCCGGTTGTGGGCTCGGGACGGGGCGGTTCTGGTCCCGGTTCTGGTCCCGGTCTAGTCTCGGTTCTGGGCCCGGTCTGGTCCCGGTCTAGTCTCGGTTCTGGGTCGGTTCTGGGCCCGGACCGGGACAGTTCTGGGTCCGGTTCTGGTCCCGGTCTGGTCCCGGTTGTGGGCCCGGGACGGGGCGGTTCTGGTCCCGGTTCTGGTCCCAGTCTAGTCTCGGTTCTGGTCCCGGTCTAGTCCCGGTTCTGGGCCCGGACCGGGGCAGTTCTGGGTCCGGTCTGGTCCCGGTTCTGGGCCCGGACCGGGGCAGTTCTGGATCCCGTCTGGTCCCAGTTCTGGTCTCGGACCAGGGCGGTTCTAGTCCCGGTTCTGATCCCGGTTCTGATCCCGGTTCTGATCCCGGACCGGGGCTCTTCTGGTCCCAGTTCTGGTCCCGGTCCCGGTCCCGGTTCTGATCCCGATCGAGTCCCGGTCCCGGTCCAGGCTCCATTGGACAATCCCGGACCGGGACCCCCCAAATCCCTGCCCCGCCCCCCCC
>NW_024527134.1:0-1022 GCF_017590135.1 Pyrgilauda ruficollis
AAAATCAAATAAAGTCCCCAAAAAATCATAAAAAATTCCCTAAAAATCCCAAAAGTCCCAAAATCCCAATAAAATCCCAATAAAATCCCAATAAAATACCCCAAAAAAACCCCATAAAACCCAAAAAAACTCCTAAAAATAAAATAAAAAAAACCAAAGAAATCATAAAAAATTCCTAAAAAATCCCCAAAAGTCCCAAAATCGCGGGAATTCAGCCCAAACTCACCCTGGAAGTCGGGGGGCAGCGCCACCTGCGCCCCCAGGACCCCAAAACCCCCCAAAAAATAAAAAAAAAATCCAAAAAAATCCCCAAAAATCCCCAAAAAATCATTAAAAATCCCCAAAAAAATCATAAAAAAATCCCAAAAAATCCCAAAAGTCCCAAAATCGGGGGAATTCAGCCCAAACTCACCCTGGGAGTCGGGGGGCAGAACCACCTGCGCCCCCAGGACCCCAAAACCCCTCAAAAATCCCTAAAATATCCCCAAAATTCCCCCAAAAATAATAAAAAATTCAAATAAAATCCCCTAAAAATCATAAAAAATTCCTTAAAAATCCCCCAAAAGTCCCAAAATCGCGGGAATTCAGCCCAAACTCACCCTGGAAGTCGGGGGGCAGAACCACCTGTGCCCCCAGGACCCCAAAACCCCCCAAAAATCCCAAAAAAATCCCCAAAAATAATTAAAAAATCAAATAAAATCCCCAAAAAATCCCCAAAAAATTCAAAAAAAATTCCCTAAAAATCCCAAAAGTCCCAAAATCGCGGGATTTCACCCCAAACTCACCCTGGAAGTCGGGGGGCAGCGCCACCTGCGCCCCCCAGGGCCCCCCCGGGCCCCCCGGCCGCAGCCGCAGCTCGGCCGGGCCGTAGGAGCCCGAGCGGAAATTCAGGGAGCAGTTCTGCCAGTCGAAGGGGAAATGCGACACCTGCGGGCCCAAAACCGCCCCAATTCAGCCCAAAATCAGCCCCGGGAAATCCCGGCCTCCCGGAGGCCGAAATCCCAAAAAAATCCCCAAAAAAA
>NW_024527135.1:0-1022 GCF_017590135.1 Pyrgilauda ruficollis
GAATTTGGGGATTTTTAAAATTTTTTGTGGGGATTTTGGGGCGAATTTGGGATTTTTAGGGGATTTGGGGGATTTTTGGGATTTGTTTTTGTATTTTGGGGATTTGGGGAGGAATTGGGGATTTTTTTTGGAATTTTTTTGGGGGGGTTTTGGGGCGAATTTGGGATTTTTAGGGGATTTGGGGGATTTTTGGGATTTGTTTTTGTATTTTGGGGATTTGGGGAGGAATTGGGGATTTTTTTTGGAATTTTTTTGGGGGGGTTTTGGGGCGAATTTGGGATTTTTAGGGGATTTGGGGGATTTTTTTTTAATATTTTGGGAATTTTGGGAGGAATTTGGGATTTTTGTGGGATTTACTTTAAATTTTGGGGGGCTTTTGGAGCGAATTTGGGGATTTTTAGGGGATTTTTGGGATTTGTTTTTGTATTTTGGGGATTTGGGGAGGAATTGGGGATTTTTTTTGGAATTTTTTTGGGGGGGTTTTGGGGCGAATTTGGGACTTTTTATGGAATTTTTGGGATTTTTAGGGGGATATTTGGGGGATTTTTGGGATTTTCGTAAAATATTTTGGGAATTTTGGGATTTATTTTTGTATTTTGAGATTTTTTGGGAGGAATTTGGGATTTTTAGGGGTAATTTTAGAGGTTTTGGGGGAATTTTGGGATTTTTTTTTTTTTTGGGAATTTCAGGAGGAATTTGGGAATTTTTTAAATTTTTTGGGTGGATTTTGGGGCAATTTTGGGATTTTTAGGGAGATTTTTGGGGGATTTTTGGGAATTTTTGTTTCATATTTTGGGAATTTTGGGAGGAATTTGGGATTTTTTTGGATTTTTTGGGGGGGTTTGGGGCGAATTTGGGATTTTTAGGGGGATTTTTGGGAATTTTTGTTTCATATTTTGGGAATTTTGGGAGGAATTTGGGATTTTTTTGGATTTTTTGGGGGGGTTTGGGGCGAATTTGGGATTTTTAGGGGGATTTTTGGGAATTTTTGTTTCATATTTTGGGAATTTTGGGAGGAATTT
>NW_024527136.1:0-1022 GCF_017590135.1 Pyrgilauda ruficollis
AAATCTGGAAAGTTCCTGCTTGGAAAAGCCCCAAAATTTGGGAGAAATTGCAGTTGGAAAAAATTCAGGAAATCCCAAAATTCCAGAGAAATCCCAGCTGCAAAAGCCCCAAAATCTGGGAAAAATCGTGGTTGGAAAAGCTCCAAAATCTGGGAAAATTCCTGGTCGGAAAAGGCCTGAAATTCCGGGAAATTCCTGGTTGGAAAAGCTCCGGAATGTGGGAAATTCCGGGTTGGAAAAGCCCCGAAAATCCGGGAAATTCCCGGTTGGAAAAGCTCAGAAATCTGGGAAATCGCCGCTTGGAAAGGCCACAAAATTTGGGAAAAATCCCGGGTTGGAAAAACACCAAAAACCTGAGAAATTCCTGGTTGGAAAAGCCCCAAACTTCTGGGAATTTCCCAACTGGAAAAGCCCAAAATTCCAGGAAATTCCCAGTTGGAAAAGCCGGAAAATTCCGGAGAAATCCCAGCGGGAAAAACCCCAGGATCTGGGGAAAATTCCCGTTGGAAAAGCCCCAAACTTCTGGGAATTTCCCAGCTGGAAAAGGCCCGGAATTCCAGGAAAATTCTGTGGGTGGATCCCAAAGCCCAGAATGGATCCAGAATCCTGGGGTGGATCCCCATCCTGGGGTGGATCCCAAATCCCAAATCCCAAATCCCGGGGTGGATCCCAAATCCTGGGGTGGATCCCCATCCTGGGGTGGATCCCAAATCCCAAATCCCAAATCCCGGGGTGGATCCCAAATCCTGGGGTGGATCCCCATCCTGGGGTGGATCCCAAATCCCAAATCCCAAATCCCGGGGTGGATCCCAAATCCTGGGGTGGATCCCCATCCTGGGGTGGATCCCAAATCCCAAATCCCAAATCCCGGGGTGGATCCCAAATCCTGGGGTGGATCCCCATCCTGGGGTGGATCCCAAATCCCAAATCCCAAATCCCGGGGTGGATCCCAAATCCTGGGGTGGATCCCAATCCCGGGGTAGATCCAAAATCTCCAGGGTCAATCCCAAACCCCGGAGTGG
>NW_024527137.1:0-1022 GCF_017590135.1 Pyrgilauda ruficollis
GGGCCCCGAATTTGTTCTGTCCCAAAACGGGGAAAAAATCCAAATTTTGGGGTCTCAAACCCCAAAAACCCCAAAAAATTTGAAATTTTAGGGTCCCCCACCCCAAATAACAAAAAAATCCCCAAATTTTGGGGTCTCCCACCCAAAAAAAACCCCAATTTTAGGGTCTCACGTCCCCAAAAAATCACAAATTTTGGGGTCTCCCACCACCCCAAAAACCATCAAAAAAACCCAAATTTTGGGTTTGCCACCCCAAAAAAACCCCAAATTTTGGGTTTGCCCCCCCAAAAAACCCCAGATTTTGGAGTCTTCCACCCAAAAAAACCAAAAACCCCCAAACTTTGAGGTCTCCCACCCCAAAAAAACCCCAAATTTTATGATCTCCATCCCCAAAAACCCTCAAATTTTGGAGTCTTCCACCCAAAAGCCCCAAAAATTCCCCAAAATTTTGGGTTTCCCCCCAAAAAAACCCCAAATTTTGGAGTCTCGCCCCCCAAAAACCCAAAAATTCCCAAATTTTGGTGTTCCCCCCCAAAAAAATCCTAAAATTTGGGGTTTCACCCCTCAAAAACCCCAAAAAATCCCCAAGTTTTGGGTTTCCCCACCAAAAAACCCCAAATTTTTGTGTTTTCCTCCCAAAAATCCCCAAATTTTGGGTTTCCCCACCAAAAAACCCCAAATTTTTGTGTTTTCCTCCCAAAAAACTCCAAATTTTGGGGATTTCCCCCCAAAAAACCTCAAAAAAACCCTGAATTTTTGTGTTTCCCACCCAAAAATCCCCAAAATTTTGCGTTTTCTCTCCCAAAAATCCCCCAAATTTTGGGGTTTCCCCTCAAAAATTCCCCAAATTTTGGGTTTCTCTCCCAAAAATCCCCCAAATTTTGGGGTTTCCCCTCAAAAATTCCCCAAATTTTGGGTTTCTCTCCCAAAAATCCCCCAAATTTTGGGCTCCCAAATTTTGGGTTTTGTCTCTCAAAAATCCCCCAAATTTCGGGTTCCCCCCAAAAATCCCCCAAATTTCG
>NW_024527138.1:0-1022 GCF_017590135.1 Pyrgilauda ruficollis
ATTTTTCAGAAAATATGACAGTGACACGTGTTCAAGAGCCTGGAGTGTCATTAGGATAAACCTCAAGGAGCTGCTGCTGTTTTGGGTCCCCTTTTGCTCTGTCTCTGAAGTCTGAGTGTGATTTCAGCTCCTCTTTGGTCAGTGCCTCACCTCCAGGTGACAGAGGCCTTTGCTATTTCCCTTGCACTTCCTCCCTCAGTGCTCTCACACATTCCAGGATGGGCTCTCAGGTCCTTGCAGTGTAAGCACGTTGAATCCTTTGATCTCTGGGGGTTTTTTGACAGTGGCAGCCTCCTTTTCAGTACTTTGTTCCTATTAGATAATACAATTTTGCCTTAGCATATTCACTTTTCCTCCTGTTGAAAGCCAAAGGACAATGTGAATTCAAAAATAAATTTAAAACAAATTAAATTAATTCTTGTAGCATCTTAATGTCTTATCCTTGTTTATGTTCTATTTATAGGACTGAAAGCACTTGTCACTATGTAGAAAACATTTGATTTAGGGCCATTCTCCAATTATTCTTACAGTTTTATCTCTAAAATGTAGCTTTCTCATAGTGCTTATTTTCCCTCTAGAGTGTAGCTATTATCTCTTTAGGGCTTATCGTCACCCACTTAGGGCTGGAAGCCTCCTGAAGAAGTTCTTTCCACTTCTTTTTAGAAAGGTTTTAGAGGATTTTGAATTTCTGAGTTCATTTATATCCTGAGGTTTTAAGTTCATTTTGGATATTAGTGCTCCTAATTTTTCAGGAGTTTTGTTGCTTTGGGGTTTGTTTGTTTGTTTAGGGTTGTTTTGTTGCTGCTTTGGTTTTTTGTTTTGTTTTGATTGAAAATCTTTGTTTATAGTCTGGTTTTATTTATTTTTTTAAGCTGGAAGTGGAACTGCCTCATGACCTTATTAGCTATTTTCCATGTTTGTGATAAGATTAAAAATCAAAAATTTAACTTACTATTATTGGCTTAATGTATATTTCACTGTGTGCATGTACTGTAATGTTTTGGTGAGTTTATATATATATA
>NW_024527139.1:0-1021 GCF_017590135.1 Pyrgilauda ruficollis
TTTTTCTGATTTTTTTCCTGATTTTTGTTTTTTATCAAGTCCACCACCGAGCTTTGTGAGAACCCCCAGAAAAACCCAAAAAATTGAGAAAAAAAAATCCAAATTTGGGCTTTTTCTCCCTTTTTTCCCCAGGGCTGAGCACGGAGGGGATTTATCGCGTCAGCGGCAACAAGTCAGAGATGGAGAGCCTGCAGCGCCAGTTCGACCAGGGTAAGCCCAAAAAACCCCAAAATACCCCAAAAATATCCCCAAAAAATCATGGAAAATATCAAAAAAAATTAAATCCCAGAAAAATTTAAAAAAAAATCCAAAAAAATCGCAGAAAATTTAAAAAAAAAGGCAAAAAATCCCTGAAAAATTTAAAATATTTGAGGGGAAAAAGTGGTGGAAAATCCTCCCAAAAATCACAGGGAAATGTCAGAAAGGCAAAAAAAAAAATTAAGAAAATTTAAAAAAAATTGAAGAAAAATTCGGAAAGAATCACAGGAAAATAAAAAAAATTTGAAGAAAAATGGCCAAAAAATCCTAAAAAAACCCCAAAAAATCGCGAAAAAAATTTGAAGAAAAATCACCCAAAAATCCTAAAAAAGTCCCAAAAAATCCCTGAGAAACACTCAGAAAATCCCAGAGAAATTACAAAAAATATTCCCCAAAAATTCCCAGAAAAGTGATAAAAAACTAACAAAAAATCCCAGAAAAACTCAAAAAAATCCTAAGAAAATTCTCAAAAAATGCCCAAAAAATGTAAAAAATAATTCCAGAAAAATTTTTAAAAATCCCCAAAAATCCCAGAAAAATCCAGAATTTTGGGGTCGGAATTTCCTTTTCCCTGACCCCAAATTCCCCAAAATTCCAGGGATTTTAGGGCTGAAATTCAGGATTTTTGGGCCTGAAATTCAGGATTTTTGGGGCTAAAATTCAGGATTTTAGGTCTAAAATTCCCATTTTTTCACCCCATATTTTCTAAGATTTTGGGGTCAGAATTTCCTTTTCACTGACCCCAAATCCCCCAAAATTCCAG
>NW_024527140.1:0-1021 GCF_017590135.1 Pyrgilauda ruficollis
TTATTTATTATTTATTATTTATTATTTGCTATTGTCACAGAATTCTTTCATTCCTTATTCCTTACTTTCCATTATTTATTTTCTATTTTCCATTTGATATTTGATATTTTATTTAGGTATTATTTTAATTTTAAAATAAAGAAATAAAGATCTTTTTTCTCATTATTGCAGCCGGGCCGGGCTGCAAATGGAGAAAAGCAGCTTAAAATCCCAAATAAATAAGGTTAAAAGGGAAAAAAAGAAATCCGAAATAAATAACGTTGAAAGGGAAAAAAATTCTGAAATAAATGACACTAAAATGGAAAAAGAAATCTGAAATAAATGACATTAAAGAGGAAAAAAAATCTGAAATAAATGACATTAAAGGGGAAAAAAATCTAAAATAAATGACATTAAAGAGGAAAAAAAATCTGAAATAAATGACATTAATGAGGAAAAAAAATCTGAAATAAATGACATTAAAGAGGAAAAAAAATCTGAAATAAATGACATTAAAGAGGAAAAAAAATCTGAAATAAATGACATTAATGAGGAAAAAAAAATCTAAAATAAATGACATTAAAGAGGAAAAAAAATCTGAAATAAATGACATTAATGAGGAAAAAAAATCTGAAATAAATGACATTAAAGAGGAAAAAAATTCTGAAATAAATGACATTAAAGAGGAAAAAAAATCTGAAATAAATGACATTAAAGGGCAAAAGCAAGCCCAAATAAATGACATTAAAAGGGAAAAAGAAATCTAAAATAAATGACGTTAAAGGGGAAAAAACAACCTCAAATAAATGACATTTTTAATACATGTAATTACTCAATTATTCCACCAATAATCCCACCAATAATTGCAATAATAAATCAATAATCCCGCCAATAATTCTGTCAATAATCTCACCAATAATTCCAATAATAAATGGATTATTCCACTAATAATTCCATCAATAATCCCATCAATAATTCCAATTATAAATCAATAATTCCATCAATTATTCTGTCGATAATCCCACCAATAATTGCAATAATA
>NW_024527141.1:0-1014 GCF_017590135.1 Pyrgilauda ruficollis
GCACAGAATCTGAAAAATAGAAAAGTTCAAACCTGAAGTGTCAGTTCCCTTCCCAGCTCCATCAAACCACTGTGAAAGGAAAAAGGCCAAAAACTCCTCGTGTCCTCACTGCAGGATTCCTCCTGTGACAGCAGAGCTGAGGGGGATCCATGCAGACAGATTCCTGCTGATGGGAGACAGGAGCTGATCTCCAAGGAAAATGTTTGGAAATTGTTTTGCTTAAAAGCCTTTTCTGCTCCAGTGCTGTTCTTGTTGTGCTTACCATGTGTGATATTTGCAAAACCTTAGGGTGGCATCTTATTTTTTCCTGAGGTTTTCCAGCTCTTGCTGCTTCTTTCCTTATAGGAAGCCTCTGCTACAGAATTGCATCAAGCAAAATCCTTCCAGAATCATAAAATGGTTTGGCTTGGAAAGGATCTTCCAGATCTTCTCATTCCAACCCTGTGCCATGGGCAGGGACACCTTCCCCTAGACCAGGGTGCTCCAAGCCCCATCCATCCTGTATCTGCAGGGTTTTCTATTTTATTTGGTACTTTTTTTAATGGTTGTGCTGCCCAGCTGCCTTTTGATGTGGTTTTATTCAGGAATTTTGCATACATCTCTCAGTGGATTTTGAGCAACAGGTCATTGGGTTTCTAGGTATACAAGGGTTTCAGCAGATAAAACATTGATAATAAAGAACGGAAAATAAAGACTTGAGTGGGACTGTGATTCTTGAGGGCACTGAGAAAATATTTCAGCACATAATCAGCCTCAAAACTCTTTCTTCATTACTTTAAATTCATTTTTTGGCTTCAGCCATATTTGCTGTACCAACTTTTAGCCACTCAGCTCCCAAAGGATGTAGTTTCTGCTTCCAAATAACTCATGTAAATGTGTCTGTACAAGGCAGCAGCAAGTGGCTGATGATTCACTGGTGTTCCCAGGGCTGAGAGAGCTGCAGAGCTCCAAGCCTGTGTGATTTAAGGGAAATTACAAAGTTCATGCTGTGTCTTGGTTTGGAAAGCCAGGTGT
>NW_024527142.1:0-1021 GCF_017590135.1 Pyrgilauda ruficollis
AATACCTGAGTCCCACTGTCCACAAAGACCTGGCCAGACTGCGTGGAATTCTTCCTGAATCCCTGTGTCCCCAGCTCAGAAACCCCGAGCATGTGTTAGTCTGTCGGAGAGCAGTGAAACCCAAAATGGAGAAAGCCACGTGCTGCCATGCACTACCTGGGGTTCTTCTTCCCATGATTCCACTCACCTTCCCAAAAATCCTTCCTTACCCCTCACCCACCCTGAACCTCTTAACACCTTCCCTTCCCCCACCTCACCTGCCACTCCCTCAGCTCCACCCCTGGACCCCTCCCTAGGGCCACCTGCAGATATGATGTCACCAGGCGTCCCCACCCCCTGTTCCCACGGTATCTCCGCCCCCTGCCAACCCTTTGTCCCCACCCCCTGTTCCCATGGTGGGGGCACGCCCCCTGCTCTTCCTTGCAGCTGCACCTGTGATCCCAATGCTTCTGATTCAAAAGATGAGGAGCAGGGAACCGCAGACCCAATAGAGGGTCCCATTTTCTTATTCGCCCCTGTTACGTATCAGCATGCAGGGCAAGGGGGGAGAGCCCCAACTGCTAATTGGAAAGCCTTTGGTCGAGAAATGATAAAAGAGATCTGCAAAGCCTACAAAGAGTATGGCCCACATAGCCCATACTTCCGTGGCCTTTTAAATGCAGAACTGAATAAAACTGTAGTGGTCCCACATTATTTAAAACAGCTTTTTTCATGCCTTATGAGTTCTGTGGAGTTCAAATTATGGGAGGTAACATGGAAACAACTACTGGAAGAGGCTCTCCCAGACTTGCATGCTGATCCTAACACAGCAAAAGATGCCAATGGTATGCCAATTACCATTGAGCATCTCTCTGGGGAGGGTCAATGGTCTTTGGCCCCAACCCAAGCTGCTGCAATTCCTGTTGAAGTCCTTGAGAGAGTCAAAAATGGAGCTGAAAAAGCCTTCTTTACCCTTCCACCTGAAGGCCCTCTAGAGCCATATAGTAAAATCAAGCAGCTACCATCAGTCTTTTTTGAAATT
>NW_024527143.1:0-951 GCF_017590135.1 Pyrgilauda ruficollis
GGGGTCCTGGAGGGATTCTGGGGGAGAACATGGGGATTTTGGAATAATTTTGGGGGGAATTTTGGGAGGAATTTGGAAGGATTTTGGGGAATTTGGAAGGATTTTGGGGAGATTTTGGGAAATTTGAGGAGATTTTTGGGAATTTTGGGGGGAATTGAGGGAGTTCGAGGGGATTTGGGGGGGTTTTAAAGAGACCTGAGAGGGATTTTTTGGGGGTTTTAGGGATTTTGGGAGGTCCTGTAACATTTTGGGGGATTTGGGGGAGGTTTGAGGGAATTTTGGGAATTCTGGGGAAGTTTCAGAGGATTTTGGGGAGGGATCTGAGGGAAATTTTGGGATCCTGGGTGGATTTTTAGGGTTTTTTGGGGGGATTTTGGGAGGGATTTTGGGCTCCTGATCTGATTTTTGGGGAATCTTTGGGAATTCTGGGGGAACCCTGAGAGAATTTTCCCTTCCCTGTTGCATTTTTGGGATATTTTGGGATATTTGGGGTTATTTCAGTCCACTTTAAGTGAATTTTTCCCCGTTTTTGTTCATTTTCCCCCCATTTTCCTCTGGAATTTTGGTTTTTTCCTCAATTTTAGGGAATATTTTAACAATCCCCACCTGAATTTGGGGCCGTTTTGGGATTTTTTGGGGGTTCTCACCCCAAATTTGTGCCCTTTCCCCCCAGGTGTGTGAGATCATCGAGAGCCCCCTGTTCCTGAAGCTCAACCCCATGACCAAGCACACCGACGTGAGTTTGGGCCAAAACCCCCCAGATTTGGGACAAAACCCCCAAATTTGGGGGAAATCCCCCGGGTTTGGGCTTTCCTGAATTTCTGGGAGCCCCAAAATTGGGTTTGACCCCTCCCCCACCCCCCAGCTCCCCGTGAGCGTCTTCGAGTCCGTGATCGACATCATCAACGGCGAGGTGAGCGGGGATTTGGGGAAATTTGGGGGGGTTTGGGG
>NW_024527144.1:0-32384 GCF_017590135.1 Pyrgilauda ruficollis
CTTGCAGGCCCTGTGGCTGCTACAAAACAGGCTAGAAATTAAGTTCTCTCTGGCCCAATTTGTGTTCTTGCAGCACTATATCTAGTTTGTTCCCAGTTTTTTGGGGGGGATTTTCATACAGCAACAAGGATGGCTCCCTCCCCATGAGAAGTTATCTTTGCAAGAAAGCACCATGAAAGCAGAATACACAGAAGCATATGAAACTTGAGAAATTTTACATCATTGTCCAGATTCTTCTGAGAATTGTCCAAAGCTTCTTATGCAGAAAAAAAGTGAGGAAAAGGGCACTCACACTACCAAGCTTTAGGACCACACACTGAGGTATTTGTGATCAGTTGGCAGAGAGGGACAGGTTCCAGGGGTGCTGTGGTGACCTCTTCAATAACCTAGAGACTCTGCTGACTCTGCAGAAAGATCAGCCTCCATGTTTAGAGGCTAGAGCTTAGTCCATAAAAATACCCTTTTTGCCCCCTCACCCAGACCTGGAATATGCTTCAAATTTATAGATCAACATCAGGGCTAGGGTTTCCAGACCAGTAGTTTTCCTTTGGTACTGGTGACACTAAGCACCTAACTAGTTGTTTCAGCAGAATTAGAGAACACTCAGAGTCAAGTGTCTAGTCTCTTTAGAAAAGAGGGAGAAAAAAAGGCACCTCAAACCAAGCCCAACAAAACAACTAACCAGAAATTGTTCCCTGTGACAGTGTGATCTTACATGGTAGCTGGAGGAATAATCCCAGAAATACACATCCTGCCATACTTCACCAAGATTTGTTTTTCTCTGTATACTTCCACTTTTCAAAACCCCTAAAATAACCAAAGCAGTAAATTGCCATCACAGAACAACACAGGCACCATTACATCTTTAAAAAACAATGAAAAACTCTAAATAAAATATGAAAGCTCCTTTGCTACTCCACAGTTTATAATTTCACCATGAACTGATTCAGTTTAAGCAACCAACCCACAAGGGAAGTAGAATTATGAAACACCATAAAAAGATCTGTTTGTGAAGTACCCATGTCAGTGCTCAGTGTGAGTAAATTATACTTCTGAGACAGGTGCATTTGGTCGGCGGCTTCTCGCTGGGGGTTGGAATGCCTGCCTCCCCCCGTGCGCCCCAGCAGCGTGGGGGGGGTGGCTCCTGGAGGTTCTGTCTCTGGTCCCAAGCCCAGTAGGGATGGGGTGGTGCCGAGGGGCAGAAAGCGGGGACACTGTTGTTTGCACCGCGGGAGCGAGAGAAACAGTGGAAAGCGAGCATTGCTCGCTTGCTCTGGGGACAGAAGACCCCCAGATCCGGGATGAAGATTTCCGGGAAAACTTCCCCTCCCCAGCTGCCGGCGTGCGCCGGTGGTTCTGGGGGGAGGGGGAGGAGACGTTCGATCACTCCTGTTGCCAAGGCACTGGCAGCATGGTGGGGCTGGGTTGTGAGAACAAAGAGCCCGCCCCGCGGGTTGGGTCTGGGCCGTTTGGCCCGCCCACCACTGGGTTTGGGGGGTTTGATTCCCCCATCCGGGCCTGGTCCACCGCCCCGTGGGCTGGGTCTGGGTTCCCTGGTCCGCCCACCAGGACCAGGGCCCCTGCAGGGTCCTAAAACCCTATGCTGCTACTGTTCTTTCAAAACAAAAAAAACAAACCAACCAACCAAAAAAAAATTAAAATACAACAAAATAAAAAAAAGTGGAAAGAGCTAGCAGCTCAAAAGTGATGGCAAGCCACAAATTAGCCTCAGCCCAAGTGGTTCAATTAAGGGCTGTGGCCAGGGCATTCCAGAAATTTTCTCAAAATTGTTTGATAAATATCAATGAATTTCTAAATAATTGTTGGTGATTTTTCTTTAGCAGTTCTTTGTTTCAGGACTCTGCAAGCCTGTTTCAGGACCAAAAGGGACCTTTCAGGGATGTCAAAGAGCAGCATCTCCAGTCATGGACTTTCTCCTGAAACTCAGCTGTTTGGACTTGAAACAATGAACATTCTTTGCATTGTTTTTTGCATTTTCTTATATTGTAAACTTGTTTTAGTGATATGATAGAAATTGATGGTCTACAGGTAAAGAATCTCCTTGATCATTCCACATCAGCACTTGACTGAGGTTTTGATTGGCAATGGATAAACCTCTCGGGACGTGTTTGTTCTCTCTTCTGCATGAGCCCAGCAGAAGGATTACAAACATGATTTCTTTTTATTTTAATTATACAAAAAGGGTGAAAGGTCACTGTGATATTTTCTGAAAAATTCTCTTTGCCCAGGATTTCTTCTCCTGGGAAGCTGAGAAGCCTCAGAGAGGAATGAAAACAATAATTATCTGATTGCTTCTCCCTGTTTTGCTGCTTTGGAATGTGGTCTGGAGTTTGTTTACCAACTGGTCATTGTTTGATTGGTTTCATGTGAATTGTTTTAACTTAATGACCAATCACAGTCCAGCTGTGTTGGGACTCTGGAAGCAGTCAAGACTTTTCATTATTCATTCTTGTTAAGCCTTCTGTCTGTATCCTTTCTCTATTCGTTAGTATAGTTTAGTATAGCATTCTTTAATATAATATAATATCATAATATAATAAATTAGCCTTCTAAGAACATGGAGTCAGATTCATCAATTCCCTCCTTCATCCTGGGGACCCCAGAAACTACCACACACTACCAACCAGAAATTAAGCCCAAATCTCACTGCTTGGCATTACTGATGAAGATAAAGAGTACAAAGATGAGAGGGACCACAAAGACACATGTGGACTAGCTCTAGGCAATCTGGCAGGAACTGCATCTGGGACTAGAGCTACTCTACAGTGGTGGCTGTGATCTCCAGCAGACACAGAAGAACACAGCATGCCCCAGCTTTGTCATTCTTCTCAGCTTCAGCCAACTACCTATTTGGCACCACAGCAGTGAGATACAGGCACACTCTGCTCCACTGGTGACAAGGGCATGGGAAAGGCATTCATCCCAGCAGAGGACAGAGGTATCAGTGACAAGCCAAGCTTGGTGCCTGCCAAAAGGCTAGGAGGAGCACCCTTGAGTCCTACATTTTAGTGAGTATTAGGTAAGACCATCATCCTGGAATGCACACACTTCATGGCTGGACCTGAAGGGCATTGGACCTATTCTCCCCACCCAGTCCCACATGAAGTTTGTGGGAGTTTGATTGCAGAAGGCAGCAGGGGATTTGAGGAAAACCTGAGCCTCTCCTACAGCAAGCAAGATGACAACAGATGCTGCTAGCTCAATGTGAGCTAACAGCAAGTTATCTTGCTATGTGGAAAGCTTCCAGCTTGCATCACACAAGTCCAAGATGCACTCTTTAACCTCAGAGAAAAAAACCCAGTTTATTTATTCCATTGGTATATTAGAGGAGATGGCCAAACAGAACAGCTAAAATGGGAAAAGCTTCCACAACCTGGGACAAAAAGAGGTCCTGGGTTTTAGGCAGTTTATGAAGAACCCATGAGCTACCACAGCAGCATACTAAGGAATCTTGACTCATCTGAAAAATTGATAGATTTAGTTCATTTTGAAGGACAAGAACACTCATGTCTCTAGTCCCCATTTCCTCTCAGCATCTCTGCAGGCCCTCAATGTAATGTCATCCTGCAATAGCCACACTGCAGAACAGCCTATACAAACTCCAGTTGTGCAAGCTGATACCTGGGAGAAGCAGAAAAGGAACAGTAGATAAATTTTCTTTTGGCACTGCTGAAAACTGCAATTCAAATACAAATGCATTTTTTTAAACTCCTGCACTTTGGGCTTGATGTGCAATACCCCAGGGGAATCTCTCCCTGGGCTCCAATGAGTACATATTAAAATGACCATACTCCTCTATGTATAAACAGTGTCATTAGACTTGTACTTTTAAAAAATTAGATTAACCCAGACTAGGGCCAGGCTCTAAAGATAAGCTACTACTTTATATCTTACAAATATTTTTAATATTTTAAAATTACAAGTAGTCCTCACTTCAGGTAATGGAACTGACAAAATATCTGAAGACACACAGCCCCTAGACTTTCACAGAAAGTCCAGCAGCAACCACACTATAAGAAGGAATCCTATGTCACAGCAAAGAGGAGGAGGCATGTGGCCAAGACAGGCTAAATGTGGAGGAAGAGTCATTTGGAGTAAATACAATAAAAAAAGGATTTAAAAACCCCTTCATATAAAAGACCAAGCAGGTTAATGCAAAAAGAATGGTTCAAAAACATTTACAAGACTGTTGGAGACCAACAGAAAATTGCCGGAAAATAACTTGCATTTAAACCAGAAGTCAATGGCATCACACAATTTTGTTTTTAAAATGGTAAAGAAAAGTAGAAATCTGTGTCAAGATCAGCATTTATGAAGAGTTATCATTAGCTCCAGAGACCAGCATAATTCCCATGAAGTCCTGATGGAAGGGGGCCTCCTGCCACAAAGAGTTTCGTTCCAGATGAGTCGTAGCAGTGGGTATAAACAGCATTTGGGAAGAAATGTATGTCAGAAAAATAATTTCTCCAGGTTTCATCGTGATTCTGTTAAAGGAAAGTTTAGATTATTACTGCTGCCAAACAAACCCAAAACCTTGTTTCACAAAAGCAGAAGGTTGTTTCCAGAGCCTAAAAAGGGATCTTCTCTGTTAATACTCCTGAAGCTTCAGACAGATCAATAACAATGTTGTCCTGAAGCTTTTTCTGGGGACATTGGGGCCAAACATTGTAGGGGGGAGATGAAGGGTAGGGAAGATATCAAGTTTCATTAGTTTTTAAAGTTACATCACAGTGATACAAAGGATAATGGAGAAAAGTTAGACAAAGCCATTAACTGCTTTATGATAACATACAGGAAATTGAACTCAAGTGCCTGCCATGGCATTACCTCAGGAGGACAGTTTCTAATATTGCACACAATTAAATCTCTCTTGCTTTGAGTACCACATTAGAGTAGCACATTTTTAAAGGAAGAAATTAATTTTGTGTTTGAGGTTTTGAAAACTAGAAGTTAGATTGCATTAGAAAATATGAAGATATAAAATCTAGTTCATTTATGAATCAGTGCATAAAAAAAGTAGTCAGTATGCCTTACACTTGAGCAACCAATCATTCAATACCCTTTCATAAAGCTTTTATAAAGAGCAATACTGCAGCACTTCTTGCTTTTCAAGATTACAGTTATTAATTACATGATCACTGTTTGACTGGGACACATTTCATATAATAGCTTCCATTACTACAAAAAGAACCAGTGTAAACTCCTGTGTAAAGGGTTTCCTACAACTACAACCTACTCACCAGCCAACCTTTCCCAGTAGTCAACTTTAAAATTTCACTTCCTCCTAATTTCTGCTTCTGTCCATAGCAGGCATGTGGGGGCTTTTCATCCAGGAACCTCTGGGCTCGGATATCGTAAAACAATAGGGAGCCTTGCCCCGTTCCCACTGTGATGATGTGCTCGTAAAAGCTCACCGATCGAATACCTGTCAAAAAGAGAAGGGACATACAATGCAGTAAGGAAAATGGATGCTTTGGCTCTGCAGTGCTGCTGCTTGATGTCTAAAATTTTCTTTAAGAGGAACTACCTAATAACTAATAGTATTCTCCATAACACACAAGTTTGGACCACACACTGCTATGGAGCAGTGCAGACAAATCTCATTGATGCTATTGAAACAGCAGCTTCAATTACATATACTACTTCCTTTCTTTTCTGATGCCATCAGATACACTGATGATGTGTAGTAAGAAGCTTAATTCTCAGCAGGCCCCAGCTCTGACAGATAAACAAAGATCACAAGCCATTAAGGATCAAGAGTAATTTTGTTTTGTTCACAAGCCTCTGAGTGAACACACCATTAGTATGTGGGCAGCAGACAGAGGAAAGAACACACTGATTCCCTCCACAAGCTCACACCCTATCTAGCTATCTGCCAAGATGTGATAAGTGACTATGTGAGAAAAATTACTGTCCCAGCTGCTATCAAGTGCATTCTGCTGGTTAAGAGGCTAGCTGTAAGCAAGTATAAGCACTAGTCACTTTGCTGCTAAGACAGATCAGGATTTTAAATAGTTTTGAGACTGTCCCTGCTCAAATAATCTCATACCAGCACACCTTACTTCATAGCTAGTACTTTTAGCATTTACCCAGCAATAACAACAGACTAAAAATACTACAAGCAAAGCACCACCATGTTACACCAGCACATGGGAAGCTACAAGTTTCCAATCCAAACAAAACATTCTAACACAATTCAGTTATGCCATTAAATTGAGCAAAAGAATATATTTTGTTTTCACAAAATCTTAATCTGAAGCCTCATCTTCAGATTAAGATTCAGATTAAGCTTCCTTCCCTTGGAAATAGTCTTGAGGAGATTCTGTATGTAGGAATTTGCAATTTGCAAAATGTCTTGTCATCTCTATTGTGCAAAAGGTTTGTTCTGTATAAGTACTCTAACACAAACAACTCTTCTATGCAGATTAAACCCCACCACATCTATGCTTCTCTTTGCTGTACAACATAAAGGCAGGTTATAAACCCTACAGCTTTTTAAGCCCTCTTTAAAGTATCACTGAATTACAGCCTAAACAATCATTCAAACAGGAAGGGAAAAGAGTGAGTTAGGCCAGATACATCCATGTGTCAACTGCTGTCACTGTGCCAAGTGGGGCTGAACGTCACAAAACTTGTGACATACTGGAATACACCCAGCAGTACATGTGACAGCAGACATCCAAGGGGTGTAGATGTAGTTTACCCTTCCCCTCTGTACAGAGTCCTAACTAGAAACACATCCTCATTCTTCCACCTCCACAACCTGATGTTACATCCACAGCCACCAGCATCTGTTCAACACGCTCGGAACAGGCAAGTTCACATTGTTGTGTTCTAGATATGAGGTGAAGTCTTGGCTGCAGGCTTAATAGGTGGGAAACCACTGTGCAAGTCTCACACCTGCTGAATCTCTAATTTAGAGAACTACAAATGCATCTGAGCAAGTTGGGAGACATCTCTTCCTCTTCATTGTTGTCCCAAAACAGGTTCTTTTACCTGGTGTGCAAGAAGCCAATCCCCACAGAGTCAATGTACTTGATTTATTTACAGCTCTGACCAGAAAGGGGTACTGGGTTGTAGATCCACAAAATCAGCACACTGAGGCACACAAAAGCCTACTTATAAGGTTACAACATTAGGCTATTAGCACATCTTACTTAAGTCACTACTTGCCTAAGTTTCTATTGGCTTATCCTTTCTCTGCTTTGATTTAAAGGCATAGTGTCCCAAGAAATCATGGCACATGCTTGATGAGTAGTGGTCTTTTTGTGAGTAGAGGGTGCCTGAGGTAGGGATGTGTTTTTTATTATTATAATGAGCAAAGTTCATCACTAGGGCAAGTTCTCACCACAGAACCAGTCAAAACTGGGGGTTGATTATCTCATCATTAAACATCCTGTATAAGAAAGGTATTATCCTCTTTGTTTTGCCCCCCCCTTCAAGGACTTAGTCCATCAATTTTCTGTCTTCTGTATTCCCATGGTTATTGCTTCTATTGCTTAACTGCTTTAGATGGAATATGAAAGAGATGGCATATACTTTTCAATGCAATTAATTAATAAAAAGCTATAAAATACAGAACAACTGTGAATCTTTCTCTAATCAAAAAAATTGAAGGAAAACTGAAGGAATCCATCTTGTACCCACTACTAAGTGGATGTTTAGGACAGGCTTTCAAGAACAGCACTTCAAATTGGATCCTAAGGGGCTGAAGTACCTCAGATTAATCATTACCATCAAACTAAAAGCACCACCTGTGCCTAGAACTGATCACAGTAAGCTTTTCTACATTCCCAGCACTCTACCACCTGTAGGCCTGGACTATTTGAGTCAACAAATTGAGTCTTACTCCTCAGAGGCAGGGAGCTCTACACATCCCAGAAGGAAATGAAGATGCAGTAGCATGTCCTACACAAAGAGTAGACACAGTCTGTGCTGTACAAACTCTGTCCACTGCATTAACATTGCTACCTTCAGGATTATAAAGTCATGGGCACACAACATTGCTCTGCAGGCCAATCAAGCAGAAAGCAGTCACTCTCACAGATCAAGAACTACAGTCCAGGGCCTGCACTTTCCTGTACAGCTGCTAAGAAAAGCAACTCTTACAAGATGCACTAAAAACCTTCTCACATAGAGGAGACAGGGTTATACTAGGTAAAAAACACCCCCAGTTTCAGTCTTACTAAGTGACATTTCTCTGATCTGCTTTTGTATACAACATTAATGAACTGAAGTTAATATGGACTTATGTCCAGCAGTTGTATTTAGAAGCTGAAAGCACATTCAAGTAACACTTTAAAGCACTTAAAAGTTAACCCAGATTTTAGTCTGCAAATCAATAAACAGCCTACTTTCTAGAGGTGTTGCACCATTTCAAGTCCCAGTGAGATCAACAGAAAGTTGAAACACTCGGTATCTTGGGAATTAATATTACTTAAGTGCCTCCACCACCACCCACACACACCAAAAAAATCTACTTTGCAGAATAGAAAACAGTATTGAACAAAGGTTTTCTCTAGACATGAACTAGCACCCCAGAGATACTCCCTACACATAGGTCATCCCCTCAGCAGGGATGATCACATAATTCAAGACAGAAGTTTTTAGCCACCAGTCACCACTGGGCACCACACTCCAGTGTCCTGGTATTTCTTCCCTATGATACTGAAGGGTGACTGTTGGAACCCTAGATGCTGAGAATTTTAGACTTTCTGTGCTGACAGGCACTGACCCCCAGGAGAGCACTGCATTTGACCTGAGGCCATGGAACCGGCTTCCAAAATTGAGTGATAGCACTGGGATTACAGGTGTGTAGTTGGTTAGAAGTGTGTAATATCACAGGGTGGAAAACTTAAGAGTTTTGGGTTTGTAGTACTGAGGTAGATAGAAGACAAGATGGAGGATTTTGGGCGTTGTCTGATCTCCTTCTTGTTCTTCATCTACTCCATTTTCTGCAGTGTTGGTGGCACAGAGTGATTGCTTAGAAAGAACCACAATGCAGATGTTGCGTGGACAGACAAGTAATTAGTTATTGGTAGAAAGGTAGAAATAAAGTATGTTTTAAGAGTTAATTGGACAAAATAGCTTTAAAAGACCTTGAACCTGTGAAAAATGTTTTTGTGACTCATGTCAATTGGCAATGCATCAGCAAATGCTTGTATCTGCTGTGTCGAAAGTGGATGTGTTCCCTGGGATAACTACAAAGAATGGTTTTGAATCTTTTTGACTGAATAGCCAAATAAAGCATCAAAATAGAAGAAGCATAGTAAAGAGATGAGGTAGCAAGATGACTGATGTTTAGAATAAAATAGAGGAAGTTGTGGTAAAGCTAAAGGGATATTGTAACAAAGCAACTAAATGCTTATGTATAATAAAAAGCTTGATGCACTTGACAAAATCATGTAGCAGACACCGGTAAGGCCTCCCTCCAGATGACCACAAGAAGGACAGGAAGCCAACGACCACCTGGAAAGATTATGAAATTGCTGATCCCAGCTTATTGATATTTGTTGATTTGGACTAACACAAGCACCGGAAAATGCTTTGTAGGCTTAAAAACAGTATATATACTCTGGTGAACTTGTAGTGATGTGTGCTGTGAGTGGAATGGTGACTCCCCAGACACCCAGCGCTGCTTGCTTGTTTTTTTTTTTAAATAAAAGATATAGAAATAAAATTTGGTTTGGCTATGGAAATTTTATATCAAACCTGTATGTCTTGTGATTTTTGGTGCCTTCTCTTTGTACGCTAAGTCTGAGATGTAGACAGCATGCTGAACTTCTGATAAGAGAAAAATAAACAACAACCTGAAGACCGAAAAAATCAGAAGTCCCATCCGTCTCTCAACACTGGCACAGAACTTTTAAGGGGTCTCCCCATCAGGGGGATCCTCGGGGAGGGTTTCCACAAACTGGTGCCCCCGTGTAAAAGTGCAAACTCGGCAGGAAGAGATTGTGCCAGGACTCTCCTTGAGAGAAAGCCAGAAGCCAGAAAAATTCCTCCGGAGGTGAATATCTCGGCATCTCGGACACTTGGAAAACCCGGTACAATGGAGCCAGATTTCCGTGAGCTGCTGGTTGGAGCACGGACAGATACCCGAGGATGACAGACCCATTAGGGTCGGGTAAGCTGTCAAGGAGCCAAAATGGGGGGTAACCTCTCGAAAACAGAGGCGGATGTCGTTAATGATCTAGAGATAATGATGAGGCAGCATCCAGTCCGGGTCTCTAGGCAGGAACTGGAAGCTTTATCCTGGGTGAGGGAGGAATTCCCCAGTGTTACAGTTAAAGATTTATTTGACCCAGATCTATGGGAGGATGTTAATATGGAACTCTATCATTCTGCGACACGCAAAGACCAGAAGGCTGCGAGTCTTCTGTCAGTCTGCAGAGTTGTTTATGAGGTAATTCATGAGGCAAAATGCCAAAAACCTCTTGCAAAAGGTACTTTGCAAACACCCCAGGGGCTGCAGGGCTTTCCCTTGCAGGCAGGAGAGCCGGGGCCCGCGGCCCCTTCCTCCGAAGCTGCAGACTCTCCAGCAGTCAGGAGCCTCCACAGCCTCCCCTGCCCCCCCGCAGTCCACGGGAGAAACTGCCCACTCCGAATCACAAGAGGAAGGCATTATCCCCGTGAATGCGGGCACGGAGTCGTCCCGGGGGACGGGGGAGGTGGGCGGTCGGGGTTGTGCAACCCAGGCAGAGCCCGGGAAGGACCTCGGGGCCGTTCCAAAACTGAAATTGCTCTTGGGACCATCGGATCACAGACATGGCATTTTTCGAATCCTTTACAACTGCGCATGTCTCGGGAGCGGCGGGGTCCGGAACACACGTTTCTCCACCCCCGCTCCCCACCTTGGGGGACGTTCCAGGCAGCTAAGCCTGCCTCCGGAGCTTCCGTGGCAACGCCCCTGCCACTTGGCGGTCCACCCACATCTCCTGCCCCCGCCTATGCCCCGAAAATGACGTCAGCGGCGTCTTTCCAGCCCCCCCGTTCAGCATGGGCGGGCTCAGGGCCGGATGACGTCAGCTTTGTTCCACCCCCATTCGCCTTCAAGCCCCAACCCACGGTACAATGGGCGGGACCTGGATCGAGTGGGTACGATGTCATCTCCCCCTCGCCCACCCTTCCCGCCAGACTGCGCAGCCTCCGAGTCTGCCCGGGGCCCCTCCTTCCTTCATCCAAGCGGCAGCCGCGCCGTGGGGGCTGCCAGAACCTACAGCTATGGCTGTGCCCCTGGACTCGTCACTGCAGATTCGGGACTGCCTGCTGCAGCCCGAACACAGCCATGGCAGAGCTCAGCTGCACCGGCACCGGCGGCGACTGCAGCTGCAACAACCGGTCCCTCTGCAATCCACGGAGCGAAGCCTGGACCCGGATCGGGATCCTCGCAACCAAACTATGCAGCAACAGCGCCACCAAGTGGAACAACAGTACCACTGCAGCAAGTTCAACCACACTACAGACTAAATACCATAGTCCCAGAACCTCTGCTTGAAACACAGTCAGGCCAAGCCCTCAAAGCACCTTTTCCAGTTCCCTTCTCAGGTGAACAGAATACAATGAATATATTCCCAGGTAAATGGGAAGTGTCGGGACAAGACACAACAGCTGCAGCACACATTCCAAAGACTGGTCAGGAGAACAGAGCTCAAGCCATGAGTGATTTAGGAGCACAAAACACACCAGCTCAAGATATCAGCAGCAAAAATATTATAACCATCACAGCCTCACAAGGCATTCCTGTACCATCACAGGCCCCACCCATCTTTTGGACCACAACAGGCACCACTCCAGTACTTCATATGCCTGCCCAAACAGCTTGGTTTCCAGGGCAACAGTCCAGCTCCATGACTTGCCCACACCTTTTCCCATTTTCAAAAGACTTTTATGGCAGCTCTTCCTCCAGCTCAGGAAATGTGCTCAGGAATTCCTACCACAACATGGTGCACACTTTCCTCAAACCTCCTTTCCAGGGCAAGATGGCAACACCCTTTCTGCATCCTCTGTAAATACTCCCTACATATCTACATCGGTGCCCTCTGCAGTGCCACCAATGGCGGGTTCAGCCATTGCACCCTCATTTCCCCTGTGTGCACCACCACAAATGTCCCTCCCCATGCCTCAAACAGGAGGGGGAGGGGTGCATAGGATGCATGCAACCTTCAGGCCAGAAGAAGGTGCATCCTGGAAGACTACAAATCCACAGAATATGGGGATGGATATGGTTCCATTTAACAGAAATGTCTCAAGAGGTACGTCCGGTTCAATGAACTGGGCAGACATCAGGAAGAAAGCACTGAAAGAAAGAGACTTTGATATAGCAGACACAGATAGCATCGCATTGCCAGTGAGATACACAAGACAAAATGAAAATCCTATATGGGAACCTCTGGATCATGATGTGGTCAAAGATTTGATGGAAGCAGTGAAAAATAATAGTTTGGGATCCCCATACGTCAAACAGCTTTTGAGAGGCACATTCAACAATTATGACTTGGTACCTTTTGACTGTAGGTACATTGCCTTGACAATTTTTACAGATTCACAACTCCTGCTGTGGGATGCAAGATGGCAGAGGGCTCTCCTTCAACTGAGAAATAGTTATGCAGGAGGACCGCATGCAGCTCTCACACTGGCTCAATTAGCGGGAGATGAACCCCATGACAAACCTGAAGATCAGTCAGCCGAGTTGCCTCGAGATGTGATTGCGGACATTAAAGAGGCGGCACGAAAGGCAATTTTGCAAATTCAACCAGTTGGAACTCCAGAAGGCATTTACACAGAAATAAAGCAAGGTCTTTCTGAGCCCTTCACTTCATTAATCGATTGTCTCACACAAGCAGTGGACAGACAAGTAAGTGATGAAGCGGCGAAGCCACAACTGCTTCGAAGCCTCGCTTTTGCAAATGCCAATGCAGAGTGCAAATGTATAATTAGTGCCATGCCTGGTCAACCACCATGACCAACCATGACTAAAATGATAGAGGAATGCAGTAAGGTGGGCACACCTCAGCACATCGCAGCAATCCAAGCAGGCATTTGGGGAGAACAGGTCAGGAAACTCCTTCAAGCACAGGATGAAAGACTTTCAAGAACCCTCACAGCTCTCCATGTAACTCCTCAACAAGGTAATTCCACAGAAATAATAGCAGCAGAACTCGCCAAAAGGCCATGTTTCAAGTGTGGGAAATTTGGACATATAACAAAATATTGCCCAGAGTCTGCAAGAAATGCAACAGCACTGCATCGTTGCCCAAGATGTAGAAAAGGGAGACACTATGCAAATCAGTGCTATTCCAAATATTACATAGATGGAAATATTTTACTGTGAAAAGTGTTTCCCAGCGAGTGAAACCACTGTGTAAAAATACAAGTATTAGTAATGATTCAACTACCCAAAATTTCTCTGAAGACAGAATATTTGGGAAACTTCAGTCAGATCCTATCTGTAGGGTCATCAGCTGGTTCCCCAATGATTTGACATTTGGGGATTGCTGGTAGCGAGCTTGTAAGCTTTGTTATTTCTGTTTTCTATAGGTGATACTGATAAATAGTGATTGTTGTTAATATTATATGAATGCTTAAAAAAGGGTTGTCTTAACCCCTTTGAACACTTGTTGCTAATATATTGATTATATAATATGAATTCACCGATTTTTGTGATAAGAATTATTATTAAGGTATTGTTCTGGTATTTACAGCCAGCTGTCACATGTTTTACCATCTCTTTGTGTGTTCACCTACAAGACGTGTCTCTTCAGGATCCTGCTTTTTGTTTTCTAACAGCTTATATGTTTTCTTTATCCAGACTGCTAGTCTTGTGGCTTTCTTCAGTTATTATTACAGAAGTACTCCAGCAGAGAGTCCAGCTGTAACATTAACTTCTTTCTTTAGGTTTTGGTTTTGTACTAGGTAATCAGTCTCTCATTCAGCTGTACTTCCTCCACCTTCACACTCTCAGCGTCCAGATCCAGGCTCATAATCCTGCCTGTGACCACTTTCAAATCTTTGAAAAACAGGTTTGCTGTGTTCGAAGAACCTCTATCCTGAAGGAAACTTCGGAGGGATTAAATTACTTGATGGTTTGGTTTTTAACCCTAAGGTTAAACTGCTACTCATAACTGCTATTTTTAAGAGCCTTGTTTTAAAATGTGTTAAGTGACACCCACCAATTAGAGTTCGGGCTCTGGCCAAGCTCTAGCTCTACTCTGATGGGATGATTGACAATAAACCCAGATGTTTTCTGCATCAAAAAGTATTCAAGTCATTTTGGCTTGGCAATTTGACCCTCTATATATATGACAGCTGAACCTACTTTTAAAGTGAGCTTGGAGAATCGTTATCCAGACATGATTTTCCAATTCTCTACTGATTTGAGGTTTATCAGCTGCTGCAGACTCTGGGATGACAGTTCAGTGTCGTAGTGCTTAGTAATTATATAATTTCGCATGTGTTATTGATTATGTGCATTATCTGATTGATTCCTAATTACTGTTAGTTTCTTCTTCACTACATGCATTGTTTTGCTCTGATGTTTCCTCATGCTCATAACCAAAGAGTATTAGTAATAGCAACTTATGTCATTATCTTACATGTCTCTATGCAATTTTGCAAAACAGAACTGATCAATATTTTATTTCTCATATCAGGCCCCATTCTTCACTTCCAGGATTTTGAGAAAATCCTCCAGCCCCTGCGGGGATGTGGGTTTGCTTGTGTTTTAACAGGTGCAGAGTCCAGGTGGATTTCAGTGAAGAATGTGAAACTCTATCAAGTGCAAGAAAATGCTGACCACTCCACAAGCAGAGAAGAAGACACACAGATGTGGATTGCACAGAGATTCCAACCCTTGTGTTTCACCCACAGAAGACTGTGGACTTTGAGTTTCTTTATGGGTGTGGGAATCAGTGGTATTGTAGAATTTTTGTTAGATGATAGAGGAGTGATCAAGGGTTCCCAAACTAGAGTTCCAACAGGGGTGTTGGTGGCAAAATGCTCAAGTGACAAACACGAGCTGGTAAATGACCTTTTCTCATATTATAGAAACTTCTGTATCTAAAAGAAGCAGACCCTGACATTTATCTAGACAGCACAGTTCAAAGTCCAGTAACCACATAAATAAAAATTTCCTAATCCTTGCCTACATACATTTTTTAAAATAAACTTGCCCAATGAAGAGATGAATGCCTAGAGTTAAGTTAAATAAGGACTAGCAACTTATTACTCTGGGATTAATATGGTTTCCAATTGGCATCACAGCACAGTGCCTTCTCATGCTTGAAAATAAAGGGTATGGGAAGAAGCTTATGGGGCCATGTACCCTGCAAACCCCCAGGCTTGACCCAGGTGTGAGGTTCAATTGGACATATTACATTCACATCAGAAAAGGAAAACAGCACTAAAATCTGCAAACTTTTTTTTAAGAGTAAGCTTTTGTATATTTAAAGCAAATAAATACACACTGACAATTAAGTGTCTCACTCATGACTTTAAAATGACAAAGCAAGCATTCACTCACAGCACTGACTCCCAATATGATAGGACAGAGCAGACAACATGGGTTTTTTTCTGTCCCCAGAGAAAAATGTGAGAATAGACAGTATTAATAGTGGTACAAAGACTGGATTTGCTTTGAAATGAAGTTAAACAGAGTAAGACACAGGAAAAAATATGCAGAAGTAAAATGCACAGTGAAGTTCAGTAATAAGTAAAATGCATACTTTTAGAAGTTCAGTAATATTTGGATGGCATGCAATTTAGTTGATCATAAAGACACTGATGTTGTCCTTCATTAGATTTCAGAGTTGATTTTACATTTGGTTTGTTGGTTGCTCAAGGAATAATGTCATAAAAACAAAACCTATATATGCTATTAATAATTTAGTCTATCACATGAAAAAACCTTCATATTTATTGGAAGGTTATCTTACTGCCATCTTAAAAGCTACTTCTGCAAGCAAACCATTTGAAGCACCTTTCACAGGTTTCTTACCACTGCCTCGTTCTTTGGAACAGACAGATTTAACATTGTGGGAAGGCTGCCTTGGATCCAGAAAAGAGACATGTGCCTGTGATCCTACTGCATACACTGACCACTCCGGACCATAAGCCAAACACACATTCTCCCTGCAGTATGGCAACTTTGTGGAAAGTAACTAGAAACAAAGGAAAGACAAATCAACACATTATGATAAGAGAACAAAACACTAATAAAACAATTCTGTAAACTATGTTCAAGGAAGTTGCAGTGAAAAAACCCAAAATGCAGATAAAAAATAAGTTCATCACAATGATAGAAGTTTAAGAGAAAAGCAACCTGACCCAGAAAAAAAACAACCCCTGAAGATTAGATGCCTTATCTGAACAAAACTGAGATGATAAAGGCTGAACCATGTATTAAGCAAAGAACAATGGACATTTTGGCATATTGTTTTACATCTTTCTAAGCTGCTATTTCTTCAGCAGGTGTACACAGACATGATCTCAGCTGAAAAAGCTTACTTCATACAGTAGTATAGATATTTGTGGGTTTGATCTATAATTACACTTAAATAAGTGCAACTTCCTTTATGAAGGTTCTAATTAAGTATCAATTATACTCTCTATGGAACAGCTCACTTCAGCTCACCCAGAACTGGCAGAAAGTTAAGAGCACCTCTCACCCTTAAAAATAGGGTGAGCGGGAAGTTTCTTTCCCCAAGTTCTAATTTTTAGGACATTGCATTTTACTTAAAGATTTATGTGTTTGTCATGGTTTAGGAATGGTATTCCCCAATTTAGTGTTCCCACTGAATCACCCCAGACCACACACCGCTTACACACTTCCCCCCCACCTTCCCCTGCAGTGGGCTGAAGAGGAGAATTGGAGGCAAAAAAAGGTAAAGGTCATGGGATGTGATAAGAACAATTTACTAGAAACAGCAATGAAAGAAGAAAATGAACAGTAACAACAATACTAAAAGCGGAGTGTACAAGATAGGTGAACGATTCACATGCGGTTGCTCACTACACAGAATCCAGCACTACCTGACCGTACACCCCAGAAAAACCAAAAAAATACCACCCTCCGCTGTCCCCTCTGCCCATGGCATGAGGTGGTATTGAATAATCTCAGGGTCTGGACTGTGCCCCTCCCAACTGCTGCAAAAATTAACCCTATCCTGGACAGAACCAGGACATTATCCAACCCTTATTCGATACCATCTAAATCACACCCAGATCCTACATGTTATATATATATATATATATATATACACACACACAAGCATAGGTACCATTCCCTTAGTCAATGGCTGTCCATTCAAAATGTCTTCCAAGACAGGAGAGAGAGCTGGTGTGCTGTCGGCTGTTTGCTGCATCAGGAGCTCATGACTGGTGTATCTGGAGCAATCGATCCTGATTGTCCACAGTAGTTATGGAACACAGTGGCAGTGGCATTCAGCAACCAATATTAAACAATTCAACATTACAGGCTGTTCTCACCCAGACATCAAATCCCCTTGAGGTACACATCGCATTCCTCCATCCCTTTGCATTACGTGACAAATGCACCCAGGTCCTTGAGCAAAAACAATCCCACAGATGGATTTGCCTTTCCTTGAGGCAGGACTGATCCAAACTGTCTTCCCCAACACATTTCTCATATGCACCACAGGGACTTTATCCCCTTCTATGGTATATGGTGGTTTTGATAGGGCAGAGCCAGCTTGATTGGTAGAGCCTCTAGAGTTAACTAACCAGGTGGACTTCACTAAATGTGTATAACAATGTTTGAAAAGCCAACTTCTACCTGAGCAGTGATGTCTTGCCACAATTCAGCAGACCAGATGAGTTTCCCTTTATGCTGCCAACTGGTCTTTTTCTGTTGGTCCAGCCACCCCCACAGAGCATTTGCTACCATCCACGAGTCAGTGTAGAGGTAGAGCATTGGCCACTTCTCTCATTCAGCGATACCTAAAGCCAGCTGAATGACTTTCAGCTCTGCAACCTGACTTGATCCAACTTGTCCCTTGGTAGCTTCTGCAACTCTCCATGTAGGACTCCATATGGCTGCTTTCCATGTTTGATGTATCCCTACAATACGGCAGAAAGCATCAGTAAAGAGAGAACAATGCCTTTCATTTTCTGCTATCTGATTATATGGTGGGGCCTCTTCAGCATGTCACCTTCTTCTTCTCTGAAATTAGTCTGAAATTTTTGCCTTCAGGCGAGTTTGTAATGACTTCCAAGATTGCTGGGTGATTGTGGTTTCCTATTCGAGTTCATTGTGTGATCAGAGCAATCCACTAGCTCCACATGGCATCAGTGGCATGATGTGTGGAAGGGACTTTTTCTTTGAACATGCAGCCCAGCACTGGCAGTCAGGGTGCCAGGAGGAGCTGTGCTTCAGTGCCAATCACTTTTGAAGCAGCTCAAACCCATTCATAAGCTGCCAGTATCTCTTTTTCAGTTGGAGTGTAACAGACCTTGGATCCTTTGTATCCCTGACTCCAGAACCCCAGGGGTCATCCTTGAGTCTTTCTGGGTACTTTTTGCCAGAGGCTCCAGGAAGGATGATTCTCCCTGGCTGTGGTATAGAACACATTTTTCACATCTTGTCCTGTCCTGACTGGCCCAAAGGCTACTGCATGAACACTCTCCTGGTTTAATTTGTTCAAAAGCTTGTTCTTGTTCAGGACCCCACTTGAAATCATTCTTCTTCCAGGTCATGTAATAGAGAGGGTTTACAATCAATCTGACTGTAATCTGGAATATGCATTCTCCAAAAACCCACAGTGCTAGGAAAGCCTGTGTTTCCTTTTTGCTGGTTGGTGAGGACATAGCTGCTATTTTGCTTATCATATCTATTGGAATCTGATATTGTCCATCTTGCCATTTTACTCCTAAAAGCTAAATTTCCTGGGCAAGTCTCTTGACCTTACTTTGCTTTATGGCAAAACATGCTTTCAGGAGAATCCAGATTATCTTCTCCCCTTTCTCAAAAACTTCCTCTGCTGTGTTGCCCCATACGATGATGTCATCAATGTATTGCAAGTGTTCTGGAGTCTGACCCTTTTCCAATGCAGTCTGGATCAGTCCATGGCAAATAGTGGGGCTGTGCTTCCACCCCTGGGGCAGGTGGTTCCAGGTGTACTGGATGTCCCTTCAGGTAAAAGCAAACTGGGGCCTGCACTCTGCTGCTAAAAGAATGCAGAAAAACACATTGGCAATATTGATGGCGGCACTACTTTGCTGCCTTTGATTCCAGTTGATACTGAAGTTCCAGCATGCCTGGCACAGCAGCATTCAGTGATGGTTGTACATCGTTCAGGCCACGATTATCCACTGTCAGTCTCCACTCTACATTGGACTTACATACTGGACACATGGGGCTATTAAAGGATGAGTGGGTCTTACTGACCACTCCCTGGCGCTCCAGTTCACGAATCATCTTGTGGATGGGGGTCACAGAATCCTGGTTGGTGCAGTATTGTCGACAGTGCACTGTTATGATAGTGATCAGTACCCTGTTCTTCTTTGACTCTCAGCAGTCCCATAGCAGAAGGATCCTCTGAGAGACCAAGCAAGGTATTCAGCTGCCTAATTTCCTCTGTCTTCACAGCAGCTATCCCAAAAACCCAGCAATGTCCTTTTGGGTCCTTGAAATACCCTCTCCTGAGGTAATCTATGCCAAGGGTACACGGGGTGACTGGGCCAGTCACAATGGGGTGTTTTTGCCATTCATTCCCACCCAGGCTCAGTTCAGCTTCCAGTACAGTCAGGTGTTGGGATCCCCCAGTCACCCCAGAAACAGAGATAGATTCTGCCTCTACATATCTCAATGGCATCAGGGTACATTGTGCACCAGTGTAAATTAAAGCATTGTACTCTTGTGGGTCTGATGTGCCAGGCCATTAGATCCACATAGTCCAGTAGATCTGATTATCCCTTTCCTCCAACAGGCTGGAGACAGGGCGCCTCTAGTTCTGGTCATGGTACTCATTGCTCACTTCTTATAATTATGATCAACCACAGGTCCCTTCAGGAGGTTTGGAAGTAACATCAGCACCTTTCATTCTGTCTGAGGACCTGCCCACTGGAAACTGGAGCAGAATTTTCCTTGAAGAATTACCCGTGGTGGTTGTTCTTCCTCTCAACTCACATACCCATGACTCCTAGGGCAGAGGTGGGTTTTCCATCCCACTTCTTCATGTCCTCTCTGTGGTCATGCAGGTAAAACCACAGGTTACCTACTTTGTGGTGTATTCCCTCTCTTTCTTGAGCAGGGGCGTACTTACTCTTAATAGCAGACTCTGGCCTGTACTGGCAGGGCATAGGACATTTCCTCTTTAAATTGCTGGACATCCTTGGACAGCTGAGATGCAGGCCCACAGGGAGGAAGAGAGACTTTCCTCATATTGCCAGAGTTGGGCAACCAAATTATCCACTGTTTGTTCTCCTTCTGTCCATGACATCACTGCCAATGAGTTGGTATATGACAATGGCATGATCCCATAGGAACTTGTGTCACATGGGTTGTATGTGACTAGACTTCATCTGGATCTACAGGGGACTGCTTGTTATTTGAATATCTATAGAGTATCTCCAGCACAGCTAATTCTCTCAGGTACTGGATATCTTGCTCCATGGTGTTCCACTTGTCTTGGTGTACTGATAAATCCTCTTTGAAAAGATATCTTTCCCTCACACTTGACAGGAGTCGCCTCCAGAGGCTGAGGATTTCTGTCCTTTTCCCAATGCTGTTGTCAATACCTGCATCCCTGGAAAGGGATCCCAGTTTCTTGCCTTCACTATCCTCTAATTTCCAACTGTGGGTTGTGCTATCCCAGCATCAGAGCAGCCGGGTCACCAAGGGCTCACCCTACTGGTGGCTGAAATATTTTCATATATCGTGCAGCTCACCTGGGGATAGGGATTGGGTGATTATCTCTGTCCCTGCTTCTTCCTCCTGTTCTGAGGGCCCTACTTCCTCTTCGTCCCTCACTATGCAAACTGATTTGGTCTTGCATTTCTTTTCCTATATAGGTATGACTGCTACCGGCATGTGTTGTTCCTCTGGTTCAGCTGCAGTTTGAGTGGCCACAGAGGCAGTTGCTCTGCTTTCCTCCTCCTCCCCATGAGGGTGCTGTCTAGTGACGAGTGGTATCTGGTAAACAGTTGCCAGGGCCCAGCACATTGCATTACTTTGTGCCTCTCTGGAATCACCACAGCATTTTCCTTTCAAATATTCTGCCACTTCATCAGGGTCCTGTTCAGGGGTGAACTTCCAAACCATTGGAGTACAGAAGTCCTCTGAAACTGTCCCATTTTCTTCCACATTCCATGCCACTCATGACTATCCACCCTCCAGGCAGATCTCTGAATGACCATACTAGAAGTCTCTTTCATAATTCTAAACATGTACTGAGTAGACATAGCAACAAGAACATGCACCTTCCTTAGCATCCAAAGGAAATTCAAAATTCTCACAAGCTGTTGTAACAAACCTGAAGGAGGAAAAGGGTGTGAAAAGCTGGGGCAAATCATCCTCCCCTGTTCTCCCTACAGACAGTACAATTATTAATGAATTCCCAGAAGTAGCACCCAAGGCAAATGCAGGAGAGCAGCACTCAAGACACATCCCTCATTGCCCTTGATATTATCATGTCATAAACTGATATCCCACAGTACAGCAATAAAGCAATCCTGATCCCTCTCCCTGCTCTGAAAAAGAGCACCATGAGGAGCACATAGGGGAACATATACAGGGTTAGGTACCATAATGTGAACAGATCAAGCAATGTTGTAACCAGTGGCTCCGTACCTAATACAAATGCTTAGATCAAATTTGTTTCCATCCTGCTCTGGTCAGATGTGTTGTTATCTCAATGCTTCATGCCTCACATTGGGTGCCAAATTGACTGTCATGGTTTAGGAATGGTATTTCCCAATTTACTGTTCCCATTGAATCACCCCAGACCATGCACTGCTCATTCACTTCCCCCTGCGGTGGGATGGGGAGGAGAATTTGAGGCAAAAAAAGGTAAAGATCACGGGTTGAGACAAGAACAATTTACTAGAAACAGCAACTAAATTAAAAAAAAAAACCAAACAAGAACAATACTGATAGCAGTGTGTACAAGACAAGCGAATGATTCACACGTGATTTCTCACTATGTAGAACCTGGCACCACCCAACCATACACCCCAGCAAAACTGGAAAAATGCCACCCCCTTCCATTCCCTCTACACTTGGTGTGAGGTGGTATTTAATAACCCCAGGGTCCAGGCTGTGCCCCTCCTGGCTGCTGCAAAAATTAACCCTGTCTTGGCCAGAACCAGGACAGTGTTTTACAAACACTGCTGCTCTTTCTTCAAGCATTTATAGGAAATAAAGAATAGTGAACAGCCTTCAATGCAAAGCAATGTTTTAAGTTTTATACCAACAGAAAAGCACCTTTGATAGTGTGTGCTCTGCTTTCCAAAGATGAAAATACCCATCCAGGGACACAGCTCCAAGTTCCTATTATGAAAAAAAGAAAAAAAAAAAAAAAAGAAAAAAAAAGGTAAGAGTTAGTTTTTGTATTATAGATGTCCTTGCAAACTCACACTCCAGGCTGCTTCTCTAGTATATTTTATTTAGATGACTTTTTTGTTTTTCAAATATATATGGACAGTTTTAGGACTACTCAACTGTCTTGCTTATCTCACTGACCTTGTTCTTATTGTTGAAAGCCAATGCTCGGACTTTGCAGTTGTCAGGATTGGTGTTCTCCTTAGGAATATCCTTCAGAGCCCTGTGTGTTATGTGGGCATAGACAGGAACTTGAGAGAGATTATGCCTGGCATCACTTTTGGATAACACATCCTCTGTGACTTCCCAGAGACCCATCGAACCATCCCGGGAACCTGAATAAGTAGTCCATAACAGCATTTCAAATATACATAATTCTCCTTTTTAAAAAATGAACTGCAATAAACAATGAGGTCTTAAAAAAGAAAGGATACTTTAGATTAATTTAATCTAACTTAACACACAGTTGGTGCCTATATATTAATTATTATTAACAAAATCATGATTTTACTAAGCTGTTAAGTTCATAACATTGTGAACTTATTGTCAACTGGTTTGTCTACATGGTTTCCAATCAGCTAGATCACCTCATCTGTTTTCAAACTGATTAGGATGCATCAAAAAACCATGATCCTGTATAACAATCACCATTAGAGAGTCACATGTAGAATAAACTCAGAGGCAATTGAATAGCCTATGTGTTCAGTCTGAGCCTGGCTTACTGAGGCCAAGACTGACAGTCTGTTAAACCAATACAAAAACCTACAAGAAAACTCAGTGGGGTTTATACCAATTCTAGATAGTTTGATTTCTGACAGTATGTTTATGGATATGTACACACACATTAGTGAACTGAACAGAAACATATTTAAAACCACAATTTGCACCAATTTAAATCAAATTTACTGTTAATTCAACTCATTCAACCTCTTGTTTAAAGAATGTAACACAGGAACTGAGGCCAAACAAGCAAGAACTCATTTTATTTTTCTACTGAATTTGAAGATAATTATACAAAATATGAATCAGTAAGACCAACAATACTGGATGAAGAAGGCTAAATGCCTTTGGTTCAAAGATCAATACATGTTTAATCCAAGGTCCTATACCCATCCCTTCTGGTGTTTAGTCAACTCACTTTCATTTAAGTCAGCTCTGATAGATTTGACATGTACCTCCATTTCTTCCCTACACAATGTCACTTAATGGGTTTTTTAATGCAGATATTTGGGTTAGAGAATTGCAAGGATCAACTCAAGGGTTAGCTTTTGGTTTTTTTATATTACTGAATCATCAGTTGAAGCATTTGATTTTTATATGAGAGTGTTAAGATTTTCTGTCACCTGCAGTTTGACACCTCCTTGTATGAAATACTAAACCCTCTCAGCACAGAAAGACAGTAAACTAATACATTAATTCAATGGCATATTGCTGCTTTTACTCAAGGTAAGTAATACTTTATGAAGTTACACTGATTATCCAACTACACTGACTAAAAAGTCAGTAATTGACCTTTTCTATTACAACCGTCTGTATTAGTTCCCACAGTATGTGTGCCTATATATATACATACACACACACAACTTTACTGATAGCTTGATAAAACAAACTGAGTTTTCATTAATCAGTCTTCCATAGGATTTCAGGAAACTAGTACTGTTCAGTTGTATTCAAAGTTATTAACTAACCAACACCCCTCTTGAAATTATTCTGGTGTAGAATCCTTCCCTTAAACTTACTGTGTTAAGACACCCTCTCATGTCAACACCTACTGTAAAGACAACAGTATTCCCTCTAATACTAGAAAAAAAAAGTACAATCTAGAGCAGGGCTCAACAAATTAAAAAAAAATTAAAAAAAGCAAAGTGCTGTACTAAGACGAAGAATGGTTTAAATAGGCAAAGTAGTTCCAAATGGTTCCAAATCCCTTCTAAAGGTGCTTCCCTAAGACCTATCAAGTGCTGTACATCAGTATAAAATTCTGGGGGGAAAAAATTAAAAATTAACATTACCAGAAACAGCCATAGTATCACTTATCCATGCAATTGAAAATATCCAGTCCTTATGTCCATCCTAAAAGAAAAAAAAAATAAAAAAAAAGATAGATTTTCTGTGCCATTATATTCTGCAGTGGTCTCAAGGCAGACAAAAAAATATCAAAGTGAAGAATACTTAAGTGCAAACTCAGAAAGACAGACCTATGCTAAAAACATATAAATAATATTCCACTATCAAGCTGGAGCAGTTTAAGTACCTAACAGTAATTTTAACTTTTATTGATTTTGACATGTATAATTAATAGAGAGCAATTAGGTGATAGAAAAACAGATCTATGACCAAGGACAAATTAATCTCAATTCTAAGGACTTGGATTTTTTCCATTTTGAAAGCAGTGTTCTTTACTTCTATAAAGTAGCTGCTTATTTTTATTTCCTCAAATGCACATCCCTAAAAAGAAACAAAAAAATTATGTTTCAAATATATGACCTACTGATTAAATTTTCAAGAATCTTTTACTCAGAAGGTGAGAAGCCTGTGTATAAAAAAAAGACCTAAGGATCTAGTTCTGTTTGAAAAACTGCAGTCACAGTGGCACACGAATAACAAGTCATGCAAATCTTCAGAGTCAAGCCTTTCTGCAGCTGGTTATCTGCTACTGCAGAAACTCTGACCCGAGCTCTGCTGTTGTAGTTAACGTCTATGTGAAGTCCTGAATCAAAAAGGAAAAATAAGAGTGAAGTGCTTACAGGACACCACTATATCCATTTCAGCTATTTTCTTTTTAAGATTGGCTGTTTTAAAAAGGCCTCATGATGTTTCAAAAATAAAACCAGTACCAAAGTCTATCAAACTGCCACAAGCCACTGGGTTAGAACTACTCCTTAAAGCCAAGTTCTACCTGTGGAATAATACACATATAAGCTGCACTGGATAAGGGAAAGCCTTGAATCATCTTTACAACTTCTCAAATGAGCTTTTTCACTAAAGCTAAATTTCAGAGAACATCATCATCCCAATTAGACTTTGACAGTGAAGATTTTGTTACATTTTCAATGCTTAAAAGTAATCTGAAGTAGACCTGAATGAGGATAAGAAAGAAGAAATCTGACTTAGAACCCTGAGAATCCTCTCACATATTTATGTACTCATTCATATTTAAGATATCTTGTCAAAAAAGACAACTTGATCAGGAATATTTTCAAGCTTTCAGAAATTCACTCTCCACTACAAAACTCCCAAATTTTAAAGTTGCTTTGACCTTACGCACTTCAAAGTAGTAATTCTTGGGACAGAATAAACTTTCCCCAAATACTCCCACTTACATCTCCCACACACACAGGATCAAGCGTAGGCAGACGATAAATTGCAAGACTGTTGGGGTTGTCTCCACCTGTGGCAAGAAAGGTCCTTGAGGGATTGAGCTCAATGGCATGAATACCACATCCCTGCTGGTTCACCATGCCAGGTTCACGATCTTTCAGAACAGGAATCTTGGTAATTTGACCAGTCTGGACATCTATTACAAATAACTGGAGGAAAAAAGCAGATACAAGTCATTATCACACAGATAACCAAGGTGGTCAAATATCCTCCCTATTTTGAACTAACATTCTTTTAAATGTAGAATCCACAAATGCGGCAAATATGGTTGAAAAATGCATACATTCCTTCTTAAAACAACTAAATTAAATAACTGTGGGTTTTACTTTAATCATCCATCCTTGTTTTGGCTAGGATAACGTTAACTTCCTTCTTAGTAGCTGGTATAGTCCTGTATTTTGGATTTAGTACGAGAATAATGTTGATAACACACTGATGTTTAGTTGCTGCTTGATAGTGCTTACTTTAAATCAAGGACTTCTCAGTTTTCCATTCTGTATCAGCGAGCAGGTGCACAAGAGGCTGTGAGGGAACATAGCCAGGACAGTTAACCCAAACTGGCCAAAGGGATATTCCATACCATAGAACATTATGGTCAGTATATAAAGCAGGGGGTTGGGATTTGCTGGATTTGCTGGGAGCTGCCAATCACTGTTGGGGGATGGACTGGGCATGGTTCAGTGGTGGTAAGCAATTGTATTGTACATCACTTCTGTTTCTTGGATTTTATTTCTTTTTTTCTTATTATAACAATAATATTTTACATTATTTCAATTACTAAACTGTTCTTATTTTAACCCACAGGTTTTACATTTTTTCCAATTTTCCTCCCCATCCATCCAGGGAAGGGGGGGGGGGGGGCCTTCTCCTCGAACGCACCGGCGGCGCCGTCCGCCGGACGTCCCTGGCCCGGCCGCCCGCCCGTCTGGGGCGAGCGCTCGGCGGTCCCTCCGTCGGCGGAGGACCGCGAGCGCGGGCGACCCCGTGCCGAGCGGCGGCGTCGCCGCTCGGCGAGTGTTTCCCCCCCCCCCCCCCGGGGGGGGGGGGGGGGGGGGGGAAAGTGAGTGAATAGCTGTGTGGTACTTAGCTGCCACCAGTTGGGGTTAAACCACAACAGTCCATTTTGGCACCCAAAATGGGGCTCAAAGGATTGAGACAATGACAGATCTGACCAAAGCATGTTAAAACAAATTTCTTATCAGCATTCATTATATTAGTTTAATAGTCATGAGTCACAATGCTGATTTATTTACTCTCACAGTTGTTGCACTTTTTCTCAGAGTTGTGTTGTGTGACACTTTACTAGCAGTATGTCTTCCCTGTTGTGAAAAATGCATATTTTATTATTGGCTTTTCACAAATATTAAAATGAATATTATATATGTTATGTTAGAAAGTTATGCTGTATTGATTTTCTTAAGTAGTGTGTTAAATATAGTTTTAGATTATAGCATAATGTTAAAATAGAAACTATGCTATGTAAGACACTTTTTCTTAAAAAGAGGACTCGCACCAAGATAGCAGCCACAGGACACCTAAATCATTCAGAGAAAAAGAATTTATTGCTGTCTTATCAGAAGAAACTAACTTCTTCCCACCTCGCTCAGCCCTGAAGACACCCTCAGGATTAAGAAGTTGACGATGACCAGACAGAATTCTTTGTTTGAATGGAATTTATGCATCATGTATGAATTGTATGAATATGCAACAGGCTATTGTTTTTAAGGGTTAATCCTCTGTTAACAGGTGTCCTTTTTCAGGCTTATTTTGCCCAGAAAGAGGAACCTGGACTGTCCATAACTCTTTGTTCTTATTGTCTCGTATTGTCCTAAATCCTAATTGTCCAAATTTTTATTACTCCAATTATATTACTATTTTTATAACCATTTTATTACTATTAAACTTTTGAAATTCTAAAAACAAGTGATTGGCGTTTTTCACACTATGGTGATGTTTATCATCCTTGAGGCCTAGACCAAGGTTATCATTTTGTTGTACTTTGTAATACTGGCCTATGATATGATAGAACCACTGGTCATGAAACTAACCTGGTATGCGTCCTCAGCATTGCCATCCTATCTGTACCTCAGGAGCCATCTATTGGAAACTATTAAGTTACATATTCTGCCTTTTCTCCTCAAATACATCTTTCAACATCCATCCATCCATCCATCCATCTTGCCTTCCTGCTTTCCTTCTCCTCTAGGATGATTACAGTAGTATTTGAGAATGTGTAAGATTTTGAATATCCTTTCAATACCCTTGCAACCAACCTGGCCCTTTTGCTAGGAGCCAGCATGTTGCTGCATATAGTTCAGGTCTTCTTTCAGATTAAACAACTATTTAAGAACATCACCCAGAGATTTGCCCCGAGGCTGAATAGTTCTGAGTGATGGGGTATGCAGGATAATATGGGCAAGTGCCTGGGACAGTGGGCACCTCCAATGTTTTTGAATCTCACCCCTGAACAAGTGCATAATCGGGAAGATGTTTGCTAGTGTCTTTATAAACAATTCTATGGGTGAAGGTGCGGGTGTTTGAAATGGGTCTTAATGTCTCTACTGACTTTGGGCAGCAGGTTTGTTACAGGGCCCAGACAGCTTGGCTCCTGAAACAAACAAGTGGGGTCTGTACAAGGCTGAAATTCTGAACTTTGGGGAAAACAGTAGGTTCAAGGGGGGGATATGAGGTAGGTGGTTCGGGAAGGCTGTACTTTCCTAGTACCTCCGCCAGTGGGGAAAGGAAGAGGGGGCAACATGCAGCCAGTAGTTTAGGATAAAAGGAGGCTGTGTCCACCGAAATCCTGAGAGAGAAAACCCTGCAGGCATGTGCCCCAGTGGACTCTCTCCCTTTATTCAAATAAAGTTGCAGGACTCCTCTGTCTCCTTTATGGACACTAGCTATTCATAGTGTGACAAAAGACTGCTCACTTTTTAAAATTTTAAAGGTTTATAAAACCTTAACAAAAAACACAACAAAAAGACTAAATAAAGAAAAATTACAGAGCTGAGAGCCTTCATGACTATTAGCCACATGCTCGCCTACAAAATGGATGCTCCACCTTTTATACTGGTACCCCCTCCTAAAATCTTGTCAGTCGACTCCTTCCTTGCCATCTAGTGGTGGAGATCACTTTCTTACATCTTGATTGGAGGTCAGGTATTACTATAGTAACAAGCCAACCCTCCCCAAATGCTCCAACTACCAAGGCCATCACGTGACAACAATGCAGGGGAGGGATGACATATTAAAGTAACATAACTATACATCTATGTGAAAAATGCGTATTTTATGATTGGCTTTTCGCAAATATTAAAATGAATATTGTATGTGTTATGTTAGAAAGTTATGCTGTATTAATTTTCTTAAGTAGAAAACCTTAACAAAAAACACAACAAAAAGACTAAATAAAGAAAAATTACAGAGCTGAGAGCCTTCATGACTATTAGCCACATGCTCGCCTACAAAATGGATGCTCCACCTTTTATACTGGTACCCCCTCCTAAAATCTTGTCAGTCGACTCCTTCCTTGCCATCTAGTGGTGGAGATCACTTTCTTACATCTTGATTGGAGGTCAGGTATTACTATAGTAACAAGCCAACCCTCCCCAAATGCTCCAACTACCAAGGCCATCACGTGACAACAATGCAGGGGAGGGATGACATATTAAAGTAACATAACTATACATCTATGTGAAAAATGCGTATTTTATGATTGGCTTTTCGCAAATATTAAAATGAATATTGTATGTGTTATGTTAGAAAGTTATGCTGTATTAATTTTCTTAAGTAGTGTGTTAAATATAGTTTTAGGTTATAACATAATGTTAAAATAGAAACTATGCTATGTAAGATATTTTTTTAAAGAAAGGAATTAGGTTCTTGCACCAGATAGCAGCCACAGGACACCTAAATCTTTCAGAGAATTTATTGCTCCCTTATCAGCAGAAAACAGGGGGTGGAAACAGCCCTACCATCTGCCATGGACTGATCCAGACTGCACTGGAAAAGGATGAAGCTCCAGAACTCCTGTAATACATTGATGAAGTCATTGTGTGGGGAAATACAGTAGAAGTTTTTGAGAAAGGTAAGAAAATAGTCCAAATCCTTCTGAAAGCCTATTCTGCTATAAAACAAAGTAAGATCAAGGGACCTGCCCAAGAGATACATGTTTTAGGAATAAAATAGCAAGATGGGCATTGTCAGATACCAGTGGATGTGCTCAACAAAATAACAGTAATATCTCCACCAATTCACAAGAAAGAAACACAAGCTTTCTTAGGCATTGCGGGATTTTGGAGAATGTATATTCCAAATTATATTAAGATTTCCCTATCAAGTGACGAGGAAGAAGAATTATTTCCAATGGGGCCCTGAGCAATGAAAAGCCTTTGAGCAAATCAAACAGGAGACAGTTCATGCTGTAGCCCCTCGGGGCAGTCAGAACAGGGAAAGATGTAAAAAATGTGCTCTACACCACAGCTGGGGAGAATGATCCTTCCTGGAGCCATTGGCAGAAAGAACTGGGGAGACTCAAGGTTGACCCCTGGGGTTTTGGAGTTGGGGATGCAGAGGATCTGAAGACCACTATGTTGGTTTTGCTTGGCCTGGTTTTTGGTAATGGGAGGGCCATAGAGGTGGCTTCTGTGAAAAGCTGCTGGAAGCTTCCACCATGTCCAGCAGAGCAAATCCCCTGATGGCTCTGAAGATGGATGAGCCGCTGGCCAAAGCTGGGCCAATTAGAGAGGTTGGTAATGCCTCTGTGATAACAAATTTAAGAAGAAAACCAAAACAAAGTGGGCACAATAGCTTTTTCTTCTCATCAGAGAAGAGGAGGAGGTGAGAACATGTGAGGGAAAACAGCATGGAGACTCCAAGGTCAGTGAAGGAGTGGCAGGAGGTGCTCCAGGCACCAGAGCTGAGATTCCTCTGCAGGCTGTGGTGAAGACCATGGTGAAGCAGGCTGTCCCCCTGAAGCCCATGGGGATCCACAGGGGATGCAGAGATCCACCCACAGCCCATGGGGGAGGTGTCCATGCTGGAGCAGGTGGATGCCTGGAGGAGGCTGTGATCCAGTGAAAGACCCAGTGGAGAGAGAGGGCCCCTGCTTCCAGGCTGGAGCAGCCTGTCCTTGGAGGACTGCACCCTGTGGAAGAGTGACCCACGTCGCAGCAGTTTTGGGAGGACTGTCTGCCTGTGGGGGGAATTCACGTTGCAGCAGGTACGGTATGGCTGCTGCTTGTGATAGTGGACCCACGCTGAAGAAGGTCACGGAGAACTGTCTCTGGTGGGAGGGACCCCACAGCCTTACAGGGGAAGGACTCCTCTCCCAGAACAGTGGAAGAAAATCCTTGGGTGACGAACTGACCAAAACCCCTGTGCCCTGTCTCCCTGCACTGTCAGTGGGAAGGAGGGAGGGGCTGGGGAAAAAGGTGTTTTAAGAGCTTATTTTACTTCTCATTATCCTCCTCTGATTTTGTTAGTAATAAATTCACTTTGCGAGTTTAAGTTGAGCCTGTTTTTCCCTTGAATTGTTTTCTCCGGGTCCTTATCTCAATTCATGAACCCTTCATTAAATTTTCTCTCCTCTGCCCAGATGTGGCAGGGGAGGGTGAACGAGCGACTTTCATGGGTGCCTGTGTGAAACCACAACAGGCCTCCAAACAATTACTCTGCTGATGCCATTTGGGTTATACCCTTTTTCTTTTATATGTTCTCTGTATTCTTCACACATATATTTGTAGCTTTGTAGCCTATTGTATTAGTGACTTGTTTTCCCAGTACTTTTCCATGGCCTTTCCCTAGGCAGAAAGACAAAACAAATTCCAGAGCTCCAAGCTCCAGGGGGTACAAGGCCCCAGTGCTATCTTGGTTATTCCTGGGAACCAAGGCCAAGAACAACTCTCAGAGATACATTTTCATAGCAAAGTACAGCTAGTGCTGAGGGGGGAACTCCAGAGAAGGGGCTTAACCTGGGGGGAAATTGAATCACCACTTTTCCTCCTAATTGGTGTTTTTTATCAATTATGCTAATTTCCTAAAACGTATAAATATGTACTCACTCCTGGGAGGGGCGGGCTTTTGTGGACATCTTTCCATAACTGCCTCTGAAGGCCTTCAAATAAAGATCCCCTTTTATATTACCCCCTTACTAAAATTATCACGAGTTTCATTTCCAGGTTGGGAAAAAGGCAACACTGCAGCTGTCCCCTTTTCAAACTGCTTACAATCAAGTTAGAAATTGCCCTGCTTCATTAACTGTGTCCTAGGGTGACGTTATGATGCTTGTATCCCCAGTCGTCTGTTCTGTTTATGCTGGATATTATGTTCTGTGCCTTCAAGACTGGCTCTGAAGAGCGAATGTTTTGCGTATAAATATGTACTCACTCCTGGGAGGGGCGGGCTTTTGTGGACATCTTTCCATAAC
>NW_024527145.1:0-1021 GCF_017590135.1 Pyrgilauda ruficollis
CCCGGTGTCACCTGCAGGCGGTGGCGCAGGTAGCTCTCGGGCCGCACGCGGTACAGGAGCTGTGTCCCCTGTGTCCCCCCCGTGTCCCCATGTCCCCCCTGTCCCTGGTGTCTCCCCGGTGTCCCCGGTGTCACCCCGGGGTCCCCGGTGTCACCTGCAGGCGGTGGCGCGGGTAGCTCTCGGGCCGCACGCGGTACGGCAGCCGCAGCACGCGGAACTCGGCGTCACAGCGCAGGGACAGCGGCCACAGCTCCCGCTGGGACACGGGGACATGGGGACACGCGGGGACATGGGGACACATGGAGGGCACAGTGGGGACACGCGGGGACACACGGGGACACACGGGGACACACGGGAACACGGGGACACGCGGGGACATGGGGACACATGGAGGGCACAGTGGGGACACGCGGGGACACACGGGGACACGCAGGGGACATGGGGACGCACAGGGACACAGAGAGGGACACAGAGGGGGACACAGAGGGGACACGGGGACACGGGGACACAGGGGACACCGTGTCAGTGTCACCAGGACACACGGGGGACCCAAAGGCCGCTCCTGGGGAATCCCAGGGGGTCCCGGGGGGTCCCGGGGGGATCCTAGGATCCGGGACAGGTTCTGGGGGGTCCCAGGGATTTTGGGGGGGGTTCCCCAGGAATTTGGGGAGGGTCCCAGGATCCTGGGGGGCTCAGGGGGTTCTGGGGGGGTCCCAGGGATGTTGGAGGGTCCCAGGGGTCTCCTGGTGGTCCCGGGGTGCTTTGGAGTCCCAGGATGGGTCCCAGGTGTGTTTTGGGGTATCCAGGGGGGTCCCAGGGGTATTTTGGGGGTCCCAGGGTGGTTCTGGGGGTCCCAGGGAGGGTCCTGGGGCTGTTTTGGGATCCCGGGGCTGTTCTGGGCGTGCCCAGAGTGGGTCCTGGGGGTATTTTGGGGGTCCCAGGGCTATTTTGGGGTCCTGGACTGTTCTGGGGGTCCCGGGGAGGGTCCCGGGGCTGTTCTGGGTGTCCCAGTTGTTCTGGG
>NW_024527146.1:0-1018 GCF_017590135.1 Pyrgilauda ruficollis
GTAAACAAGTTAATAAGTAATACTGCATCTCAAAGTACCTATTCGTTCAGTGGTTAGCTTATCTGAATAACATGAAATTTTCAGGCCTCAAAAGACAATAGAACTGGCTTTGGTCAGGCATATGTCTAAAGGACAGACATCATGGGTTTCTAGATTATGATTTAAATAAGATTCTTAGTGAAAAATAGAAACCAGCACTGGATTTAAGGATAACTCATTACAATCTGAGAAATGGTATCCAACATTTCATGTGAGATAACTAAAATCATTAGCAAATAAAGAGATACGTTAATATTACACGTACATATTATTTGTTCAGTTACGTAAAAGATTAGTGGGCATTGTTATATAAGAAAAATAAGATTACATTTTTTATCAGCTGCTTCCCCTGATGATGTAAATTCCAAAAATTAACACTTTTCATATCACCCTGAGTGTTCTTACATTCAAACAATTTCTATGTTTAAAAGATGTCCCCCCCGCAGATACAGCATGTCCTCAATGAAAGTCTATTGATTGAATAGCCTCAATGAAAACCTATTAATTGTGTAACAACTGATAGTGACATGTAGATCTGAGAAAGATCATTTCAAGTTTACAGCTGTCAGTAACGAACAGTTTTTAAGCCTAATCAAAAACCATCTGTTGAACTTGTTAATTTTAAAATAACAAATTGCGACCAAGCTCTTAATTAAAATTTTGAAGCAAGAGTGGGCTGCAAAGTTCTGACTGACAGCTGAGCAAGACTTTTGAGTGCCTTAGCAGGCTGCTCATTAACCCACACTTTAACCTTGCACTCCTCCAGCACTACAGAATGCTCCTGTGAAAACACCCTCCCATGGCAGAGTGCTTCCCTTGACACTTTCAGAGACAAGAGAAAAAAGCAAGATGTAGTTAAACAGATACAGGAAAACAAGGTGTCCTGACCTTATCTCCAGCCAGGATCTTGAAGGAAGCCATAACCTGGTCAGCAGTATCTGTATCTGCTGTCTCCCGGGACATGAAGTCGATGAAGGCC
>NW_024527147.1:0-1020 GCF_017590135.1 Pyrgilauda ruficollis
GAGACCAGCAACTGCATTCTTTAAGTCCACACAAGCCCTGACCTGAGAGCCAAGTTAATGATAACAAGATGCTCATCTAAAGCCAACTTTCATAGTATCACATCATTAAAATCCACTCTTCAGTGATTTTACATTCATTTAATACCTCGCACTAATGAACTACTTGAAACTCTAGGCTGAAAGTCAGATGACACACTGTGTTTAGAAGGGCAACACAGTAAGACCTCCAAACACATTTCCCAGTCAAATAACTTCAGATACATACTTTCCAAGTTAAACCAAATTTTTAATAGGTATTCCATTCTTTAGTAGGACATTTGATTGAACAGCTGGACAGCTGGTGGTTACAATCATCATATTTCACTATAACTCACTGCTTTTTCCAGCAGTCCTTGATTACTTAAGCTCTCTAAAAATCCAGTCTGAAACATCTGTATCTAAAATACAGATGTATATTTAACAGCAAAATATTCCATAACCTCTTAGTGAGACAAAGACATCATGATTTTCTCAGCCAACAGGAGTCCAAGAAAAAAATCTGCCATTTTTGATACTAAGTGATACCAAAAGGAAACCGATAGATCCAAGAAATATTAATGAACACTCATGATGATTAGTCATCATAATAGCTCTCTCTTCTGCAGTGTATCTCTCAGGAGAGAAGGAACTTAAAAGTAGATGTATGTAAGGTGAAAAAGGCAATGTAACTAGACTTGGGGGTGGTGGGTGGGGGGAATCAACTTAGGATAAAAATCCAAGAGGAGGCATGTAGGAGTAAAGACCAAAAAAAAATCACCACAAATTTCATAGCTAGAACCTACAGCCCCCACTATTATATTGTCATAGGCACCCACTGCCATTTCAGAAATAATAGTCTTATCTTAGTGTATTGAGGAAAGTGTGTGTGTGAATTTATGAATATATACAATACATATTGATGCATTTTGTGTTTGTGTTCACAGAAATGCAGCAGTCTAAATCAAATAAAGTCAAATGACACTTGCAAAAAAAAAAAAAAAA
>NW_024527148.1:0-1020 GCF_017590135.1 Pyrgilauda ruficollis
GGGATTTGGGAATATGGGATTGGGAATATGGGGGAATTGAGAATCGGGAATTGAGAACAGGAATTGGGGATTTGGGAATTGGAATTTGGGAATTGGGAATGGGGGAATGGGGAATTTGGCAATATGGGATTCGGAAATGGGGAATTGGGGATTTGGCAATCTGGGAATGGGGGAATTGGAATTTGGGAATTGGGAATGGGGGAATGGGGAATTTGGCAATATGGGATTCGGAAATGGGGAATTGGGAATGTGGGAATGTGCCGAAATTGGGGATTTGGGAATTGGAATTTGGGAATATGGGAATTTGGGAGGTTGGGACTTGGGAATACGGGATTTGGGAATGTGGGATTAGGAATTGGGGGGATTTGAGAATTGGGAATTGAAAATGGGAATGGGGGAATTGGGGATTTGGGAATTTGGGAATGGGGGAATTGGGATTGTGGAAGTTGAGAATTTGGGAATTTGGGATTCAGAAATGGGGAACTGGGAATGTGGGAAGGGGAATTGGGGATTTGGGAATGGGAATGTGGGAATTTGGGGGAATTGGGAATTTGGGAATTGGGGATTTGGGATTCGGAAGTGGGGAATTGGAAATGTGGGAATGGGAATCTGGGACGTTGGGAATTGGGGATTCGGGAATGTGGGAATTTGGATGTGGGATTTGGGAACTGGGAGTTTGGGAATGGGAATTGGGGAACTGGCAATGTGGGAATGGAAATGCGGGATTTGGGAGTGAGAAGTGGGAATGGGAACTGGGAATCTGGGATTTTGGAACTGGGAATCTGGGGATACGGGAATGGGAATTGGGAATGTGGGAATGTGGGAATTCCCACAGGAACACTTTGGGGTCTGGAGCTCTGGGAATTCCCACCATTCCCATTACTCCCATTCCTGCTATTCCCATCATTCCCATCCCCATTCCCAGTCCTATTCCCGTGTTTCCCGTGTTTCCCACGATTCCCAATCCCATTCCCACCATTCCCATCCCATGGAATGGAATTCCCGTCCCATTCCCATTAT
>NW_024527149.1:0-1026 GCF_017590135.1 Pyrgilauda ruficollis
AGCCCTGTTTAATTACTTTAATGCTTCAACCTGTGAATGTTCAAAAGCCATTAACCATAGCACTCAGTCTCTGGCAGACATTTGGTCTTGAAAGAAAACTTTTAACTGATTTTTTTCCTATCTCTTTTAAAACTCACTGAGTTCAGTTAATATCAAGAGCTAGAAAAACCAAAGCATGTGGGAAAGCACTATTTACTGTAGCAAACATCCATGTTGTCAGAAAATGTCCTTTAGATAAAATCAGAATTTCCAAGGACTCTATACTCTCCCTCTCTCATTCCCTTTTCTTTTTTCTACCTTTCCCTTTCCCTTTCCCATTCCCTCTTCCCTCCTACTGTCTCTTCTTTTCACAGAGAGGTTTTTATAACCTGTCCCCTTCAAAGGGATTTACCACCCCTTCATTAACTCTGCCAGATGCTGTTTGAAGGTGTTCTCTCCGTTCTCTGAGAGGCATCTCTACACCATCCTGCCCCTGCAGATGCTCTTGCTTGGTGGCAGAGGCTGTCACAGCACTGCCAACAACAACCGTGCAGCCAGAGCTGCAGAATTTGTCACTGCTGGCCTGAAAGTGCCACCCCTGGATGGAAATATCAGGAGGAGCTCATGCTGTGCCTGCCAGTGCTGACAAATCCCTGGAATCCCTCTTGGTGCTCTGTGGCAGTACTGCCAGAGGAGGCAGAGGATGTGACACATCCTCAGGGACACCTCGGGCTGGCTCTGGGCAGCAGGACCTTCCCTTGGCCCATGCTCAGTTCTGCAGACAGCTATGGCCATGATCCTCAAACACTCCTGGCTTTTTGGGGCAAATCCCTTCAGCTCATTGAAGGCTCTGAAAGGAAAAGCAGATGGTGGGCAGTTCTTCAGACCATAGAACTAAAAATAAATTCTTTTGACCTAAGTAGCCTCCAACCACATATTTTGTGAAGGAATTACTTTCCCACACATGGTGCACTTTCCCTCTTTTACTGCTAACACAATCCCAGTGTTTGATGCAAACAGCCCCAGGATATTTTCATGAATAGCTCA
>NW_024527150.1:0-1020 GCF_017590135.1 Pyrgilauda ruficollis
CCCTGGGCAGGTTTGGGGGTCCCAGGGGAGTTTTTTGGGGTCCCGGGATGGGTTTGGGGTCCCTGTTTGGATTTTGGGGGTCCCTGTGGGTGCTGGCCCCGCTGTCCCTGTCCCCCCAGCTGGTGCGGGGCACCAACGTTTTCGGGGTGCTGTGGGGGTGTTGCGTTGGGGTCTCTGGGCAGGTTTGGGGGTCCCAGGGCAGGTTTGGGGATCCCTGGGCAGGTTTGGGGTCCCAGGGGAGTTTGAGGGTCTCTGGGCAGGTTTTGGGGTCCCAGGGCAGTTTTGGGGTGCTGACCCTGCTGTCCCTGTCCCCCCAGCTGGTGCAGGGCACCAACGTTTTCGGGGTGCTCTGGGGGTGTTGTGTTGGGGTTCCTGAGCAGGTTTTGGGTCTGTGGGTGTGTTTGGGGTCCCTGGGCAGATTTGGGGGTCTCTGGGCAGGTTTGGGGTCCCAGGGCAGTTTTGGGGTCCCAGGGCAGTTGAGGGTCTCTGGGCAGGTTTTGGGGTCCCAGGGCAGTTTTGGGGTGCTGACCCTGCTGTCCCTGTCCCCCCAGCTGGTGCAGGGCACCAACGTTTTCGGGGTGCTCTGGGGGTGTTGTGTTGGGGTTCCTGAGCAGGTTTTGGGTCTGTGGGTGTGTTTGGGGTCCCTGGGCAGATTTGGGGGTCTCTGGGCAGGTTTGGGGTCCCAGGGCAGTTTTGGGGTCCCAGGGCAGTTTTGGGGTGCTGACCCTGCTGTTCCCCCCCCCAGCTGGTGCGGGGCACCAACGTTTTCGGGGTGCTGCGGGGGTGTTGTGTTGGGGTCCCGGGCCAGTTTGGGGTCCCAGGGCAGTTTTGGGGTGCTGACCCCGCTGTTCCCCCCCCCAGCTGGTGCGGGGCACCAACGTTTTCGGGGTGCTGCGTGCCCCCCGCGCTGCCAGCACGGAGGCGCTGCTGCTGCTGGTGCCCTGCTCGGAGGGCAGCAAGAACAACCAGGCCGTGGGGCTGCTGCTGGCCCTGGCCGCCTACTGCCGGGGTACGGGGGGT
>NW_024527151.1:0-1019 GCF_017590135.1 Pyrgilauda ruficollis
TAACAGCTGGCCACTGTCAGGAATAATGTCACGTGCTGGGCCAAGTGTCTTTAGCTCTACTGGGACCCGTCACAACCAGCCTCTAACTGAAGTGTCTGTGAGTTTGCTTTTAGGATGTCTCAGTGTGGGAACATGTCCAGGCCTCTGAATTTCATGTAGTTTACTAATTCAGTGCTGGCTGCCGTGTATCAAAATTGTTAAGAGGGATAGCAGCATAATTTCCAACTTCATGATGACTAACAGAAAATTGAGGCATTTTTCTAAAAATCTCACCATACCCAATGACCCAATGTACCCAATGACCTGTAACAGGACATTAAAATGAACCTGTCAAACACAGCCAGGTTTTTTTAAAAAGCTGTGCCAACTACTCTATGTATATTCTGGTAAAAGAGAACTTCTTCCAGGAAAGCAAGGGGGAAGGGAGGGAGCACAGAGACTAAGGTACCTTAAAATCAAAATCTGCATAACAAAAGCAAAGATTACTCTTGCTGAAACTTCAAGAAAAAACATTTCTTCAGGACCTGTCTGGGCAGGCTGAGACCACACACCTCTGTGCTTGATAAAAAGTGAGATAGTTCTTGCACTAATTGCAGCTAAAATAAAAAGGAAGATGAAAAGGCTTTAAATAGAAAGAAAGACTGGTTATTTTGCAATACAATTTGCTTGCAGCTTTAAGCCTGTGCGTATTATTTTAGGAAATGACTACTGATAACTTGCAAGTGGAAAAAATTGTGCAAAACAAACCAGTGTACGACAGCTAAGACTTACAATTTATGAAGCATTACAAGTAGTATCCCTTACACTTTTAAACAGTTAAAATATTAAAACATTAGAAAGCCGATTTAGGAAGACTGAGATAGAATCACATCAGGTCTTTTTTTAAAAAAATACCTGATGGTATTTTTTAAATTAAGCAGGTTTTAGAAAAACTGCTATAGGGAGTTTTTGAATTAGCAAATTGTTTTGGAAATCCTTTACATCTAGGTCAGGAATCCTTTGTGCTAACAACAGGAAAT
>NW_024527152.1:0-1019 GCF_017590135.1 Pyrgilauda ruficollis
CGGCCCAGCCCGCCCGCAGCAGCAGCCGGAAACCGGGCCCGGAGCACGGACCGGAACCGGAACCGGCACCGGAACCGAGAAAGGCACCGGAACGGGAACCGAGAACGGGACCGGAACCGACGACGGGAACAGAAGCGGAAGTGGGACCGAAAGCAGAAGCGGGACCGGAAGTGGGTGTGGGACCGGAAGTGGGTGTGGGACCGGAAGTGGGCGCGGGACCGGAAGCGGAAGTGGGCGCGGCAGCGGGCCCGGGCCCGGGGGGCGGCCGCAGCCCCAGCAGGTGCGCGGTGGAACGGCGGTGCCGCTCCGGGGGGTCCCGGTACGAGGCCCCGCAGCTGCGGCAGAAGTGGGCGGGGCTGCGGGGAGAAACCCGGCGGCGGTTAATTAATTGGTTCATTAATTATTAGTTAGTTATTAATTAATGATTAACTAATTAACGGGACTCGCACCCACCTGCGCGGCTCCCGGGCCGGCTCCGCGCCGCCGCCCTCGCTCAGCAGCCGCTCGTAGAAGCTCCGCGCGGCCGCACCGGGCTCGGCCGAGGCCTCGGGCGGCGGCGGCGGCGGCGGCTCCGCTTCCCCCGCGCGGCGGAAGGCGATCAGCGCCATGGCGGCCACCCCGCGAGGGGTTCCGGGGGGTTCCGGGGGTGTTTTGGGGGTCCCGGGGCGGTTTTGAGGCCTCGGCCGGTCCCGGGAGCCGCCACCCGGAAGTTGTGAACGGGACGGAGGAACCACGTGACGCGCGGGCGCGCGCTGATTGGTCGCTGCGGGCGCGGGAGCGGCGTTGGGGGCAGAAGCGACAGCGGAGCGCCGCGCTGATTGGTCAATCTCCATACGAGGGCGGGGTTTGTGGCGGAATCAACCGGTGGGCTGCGGTGATTGGTTGATCCAGGAGAAGGGGCGGGGCTCGGGGCGGAAGCGGCGGCTGCGCCTGCGCGGATCGTGCCCGGAGCGCCCCTCGAGCGGCGGGTGAGGCCCGGGGGGCTCCGGGGGCACCGGGAGGGCCCGGGGGGGGCCTGG
>NW_024527153.1:0-1019 GCF_017590135.1 Pyrgilauda ruficollis
TTAACATCTTTAATACTGAATAAAAACTGATCTTAATAAAACTGGAATAAAACATGTAATGGCTTAAATTGAATAGGACTTAAACTTGACCAAGTCCAAGCTCAGCAACACTCAAACCTGACAGAAATACACCTCAACATAAATGACTCTTAACAAAATTAACTCAATCGAGCAATAAAACATAGTTCAACATATCTCAGATTTAACTTTGCTTAACCTTACCAACACTAAAATCATATTCAAATGAAACATAACTGAACTAACAATCAGTATCCTTAGAAGTTGTAGGTACTACAAAACACAATTTATTCTGCTGCTATTAATACCAAAATGCACTGAAAATGTGAACAGAGCGTGGCTGAAATAACGGCATGATGGATTTACTGGAGGGATTTGAGACGTGTGAGAAATACGCTGACCCTATGTCATTTAACACTGAGAAAAACTCATGGTAGCTGCAAATTTTAGGGAACCATAACTTTACTAAGACCTTTTAAAGGGCAAGTGTACCAAAAGAAACAATAATGAAGATTTTGGCAAAGTGTCCAACAAACTAGGAGCTTCTCGAGATTGTATTTAGTGTAATAGCCTATGGTAAATGTTATCAGCATTTCTGTTAAAGAAATTAGGTTGTGTTGTGCTGCACATAATAATAATAATAATACTAATAATAATAATTGTGAAAAGTGCCAATCACTTGTTTTTAAAATTTTTAAAAGTTTAATCATAATAAAATTGTTATAACTATAGTAATAGAATTAGAGTAATAAAATTTGAACAATTTAGATTAGGACAATATGAATATTGTCCTAAATAAATAGGAAAATAAAATAATGAGATATAGACGTCTGGGTACCTTTCTCTGGGCAACACAAGCCCGAAATGGCCTGTTGCATAATCACCCACCTCATACATGATGTATAAATTCCGTTCAAACAAAGGATTCCTGGTCATTGTCAACTTCTCCTCTGAATCCTAACGGCTCTTTTTGGCTGAACAAGGTGGGAAGAAGTTAGTTT
>NW_024527154.1:0-1018 GCF_017590135.1 Pyrgilauda ruficollis
ATCACAGAGGTGCACAGATGGTCCCTATTGTGTCACAGCTCAGAAGAGAAAGTTTGTAATTGGGGTCCTCTTGGATACCTGGACATTGCCCCTGTGGTGATGGCACATGAGCAGAGCAGGGAACTCCTACAGCAGAGACCTTCTCACCTGGGGAGTGTGCAAGGTGCCAGGCCTGGGGTCAAATGATTGTGCAGAAAGAAAGGATAAAGTCCATTGTTGGACATTGTTAACAATTGTTAATAATTTCATTTGCTATGAAGGAATGAGGAATGGGAGCTGGACAGTTGGACAGGATGTGCTTCAGGCCATGCAGCAGTGTCCCAGCTGCATGATATTTGATATTTAATCAAATATCTTGGGAGGAGTTTGAATTGGGAACAAGAAGTATCAGATTTAAGGGCTGGGGGAGTAGACAGCTGATGTTCTTTCCTGGCAAAAATATGATGAGAAAGTCTGTACTGACCTTTCCTTAGCGCTCACTTGCTGTTCATCTTCACACATCTTCACCTCTCTGTGATTCGCTGGCATCTTTGGCATCACTGGGCAGTGACTGTTCTTATTTATTTGTGAATTGAAAGAGAGGTCCTCTGAGACTAAAGTGAGCAGTGGACAGGAAATGAATCTGTTGGTAGCACTGATAGGGTGGGGACAGCCTTTAAAATGTCACTGAACTTGGCTGGATTCTTTTTTTCCCCATCCATAAGATGGAATTAACCAGGCACATTTCCTTCATGAAAACCATTTAGTATTTTCTGTTGAAAAATCCTATATATGTTATAAGTGTTAATCATTTTTGTCACTCAGGCACCGATTTAGGAATTTCTGGAGTACTCCCACATGTTGAAAATCACACCTATCTTAAGGACGAGAATATTAGATCCCAGTACAGAACTGGGCTAATTTGACAATGACATATTTTTCTAGGATAATGCCTCAGATAGATCTTATATAAGAAAATGAATTGCACTTATGTCTAGAAAGAACTATGGATCATATGATTTTACCTGTTTAAATCCAG
>NW_024527155.1:0-3159 GCF_017590135.1 Pyrgilauda ruficollis
ATACAACAGACTATATTTTATACATCATGTTTCCAAACGCTCTGGAAAGGAGATACCATCAAACCAAGTGCGCCTGAAAAAAACCGAAAAAACCCGAAAATTGGGACATTCAGTGACTGCAAGGAAGTGGTCTGGGACTAAATGAGGTGCAGTGCAAAGGACCAAAACACGCCAGATCTCTCCTGAAGGAAGCTGCAAAGGCGTTGGATTACGTAAAGGAGTGTCCTGGTTTAGGGAAGTTTGGGAGATAACCCCCAAAGGGATTTCTCTACGAAAGCAGATTCAATTGCCCCTCACCTCCCAACGGGTTCAGGAGAAAATATCTCCTTGGAGAAAAAGTGGAAAGAAACCTGTTTATTAAACAATAAATAATAACAATACAAATAACAAATAAATAATAATTGAAATAATAAATAAATAATAAATAAAAACAATACAAAAAAGAACCCAAACGATATTAAACAATAAAACTTCTCACTGCTCCAAAAGAAAACCAAACTCAGAACAGTCCCCTCCCCGGGTTGCAGCTCGGCTCGCTCAGTTTCTGAAGAGACTCGGACAGCAGCACGGCACCTAACAAAAATCAGGCTTTTTGCACATCTTCACTCCTTGGAGAATAAAAAGTCCTATTTTGTACCAAGCATCTGTATCCTCAGAAATAACTCAGAATTGTTCTGTACTGTAGCAAAGCACCCTACAAGGCACAGGCACTTGGCTATTGTGCCATAGTACTTTTTTCATTATCATTGAACCTATATGTCTGTGGGGTGGTGTGTGTGTGTGATGAGAATTATCCATAAACTCATAAACTAAAAATCTAATTAGGGAGATTTTCATGGCTCAGTAAAACACTCCCGAGACAAGGGCAGGGCAAACCTCTGGTGCTGAAGGACAAATCAGCACTGATAGACTAATCCCTGAGGCTGCTGTGCAGGGAGAAGGCAGGGCTCTCTGTGTGCCCACTGCCTGGCTGGGAGACAGGTCAGGGTTTTTCTCAGGCAGGTGCAGAACTTGTTTATTTAACAAGGTTGGCATCAGCTGCTGCCACTGCTTCGGAGCAATTAAAGAATATGTTTTTGGGTGCTAGGTTGCCAGGTGCTGGCTGTCCTATAGGCTATGACAAGCAGGGAAAAGTTTCATGTAAACATCTGCCAGGATCGCAGGCAGACCTGAACTAATGGGCAATTATGTACCTGCCATTAAGCAGTTTGTGGTTTAGCTGACAGCAACACGTACACACCAGCTAAAGCAGCAAGGGATTGGAGAGATAAGATATGCCAGTGTTTCCTTGCCTCCAACAGATGCCAGGCCAGGATGTCTGAGAAACACCAACAACCATTTCAGATTTTAACCTCTTCAATATGTGGAGCCCAATCCTTGCACTTAAAAACGCACTGAAAAGGAGAAAGGATCAAATGAAATACAAGTGAAAAAAAACCCAAAAAACCAGGAAACTGGGACATTTAGTGACTTTCAGTGACCCAAAAAAGAAATCAATCGCAAAAGTCAAAGGCATCAAAAGGCATGGGATGCCAGGAACTGCAGGGACATGGACCAAAGATTGCCCACTCGATTCCCATTGAAATGGCAAGATTTCGTTTCCCTTCCCTAAAGGAAATGAAATTCCCTAAAATGGAAAGGAAATGAAATCTTGAGACCCAGAAAAGAAAGACTTAGAAACGCTCTGGAGATAGGACACAATGAAATGCGCCTGAAAAAAATCCCAAAAAACCAGAAAATTAGACATTTAGTGACTACAAGAAAATGGTTTGGGGGGACATGAGGTGCAGTGCAAAGGAACCAAACATGACAAAAGTAACTTCAAAGATGTTGCAAAAGCAGGAGAAAGAAATCAAGGAAGACAGAACTTGGAGGGGAATATGTGAGAGCCACGGCAAGGATACAGGAAAAAAAAAAAAATGGGAAATTGAGTGAATAGAAGAAAAGGGACCAGGATTACATGAGGTGCAGTGCAAAGAGCACAGACATGCCTAAAGAAACCTCAAATTTGTTGTAAAAGCAGTAGAAAAAGTCCAGGAGGAAGACAGAACTGAGAGGGAAGGATGGGAGTGAAATGGCACGGATACTGAAAAAAATTTAAAAATTCATCGCCAAAGGCAAAGGCATAAAAAGGCATGGGATATTGGGAACTGCAGGGACATGAACCAAAGATTGCCCACTTAATTCCCAATGAAATCGCAAGATTTCGTTTGCCTGCCCGAAAGGAAATGAAATTTCCTTTCGGGAAGGGAAACGAAATCTTGCGACCCAGAAAAGAAAGGCTTACAAACGCTATCAAAAAGACATACGATACAATGAAATGCACCAGAAAAAAACCCCAAAAAAACAGAAAATCGGGACACTTAGGGAATAAAAGAAAATGGTGTGGGAGGAAATGTGGTGCAGTGCAAGGGAAAAAAAACACCAAAACTAACCTCACAGATGCTACAAAGACACACGTAAAAGTGGAGGAGGAAGACACAACTTGGAAGGGAAGATATGAGAGCCATGCCATGGTTGCTGAAGAAAAAGAAAGAAAAAATTTGCAAATTTAGTGACTACTAGAAAATGGACCAGGATTATACGATGTGCAGTGCAAAGGACCAAAAGATGCCAAAACTAAGCTCACAGATGCTGCAAAATCACAGCACAAAGTCGAGGAGGAAGGCACAGGTTGGAGGGGAAGATATGAGGGCCATGGCATGGATACTGGGGAAAAAAAAAAAAAAAATTTCGCCAAGTTCAAAGACATGAAAAGGCATGGGATGCTGTTAGGTGCTGGGACTTGGTCCAAAGATTGCCCAATTGATTCCCATTGAAATCGCAAGATTTCGTTTCCCTTCCCGAAAGGAAATTTCATTTCCTTTCGGGAAGGGAAACGAAATCTTGCGACCCTGAAAAGAAAGGCTTACAAACGCTCTAGAAAGGAGATACGGTCTAATGAAATGGGCCTGAAAAAAATCCCAAAAACCAGAAAATAGGGACTACAAGAAAATGGTGTGGGAGGAAATGTGGTGCAGTGCAAGGGACCAAAAGGTACCAAAACTAAGTTCACAGATGCTGCAAAGTCACGGCACAAAGTGGAGGAGGAAAACACAAGTTGGAGAGGAAAATATGAAAGCCATGGCATGGCTACTGAAAAAAAAAAAAAAAAAAAAA
>NW_024527155.1:3925-5068 GCF_017590135.1 Pyrgilauda ruficollis
CCCTCCAAGTTCTGTCTTCCTCCTTTATATATTCCAATGCCTTTGCAGCTTCGTTCAGGAGAGATTTGGCATGTTTTGGTCCTTTGCACTGCACCTCATTTAGTCCCAGGCCATTTCCTTGTAGTCACTAAATGTCCCAATTTTCTGGGTTTTTTGAGTTTTTTTCAGGCGCACTTCGTTTGATGGTATCTCCTTTCCAGAGCGTTTGTAAGCATTCCAAAAGGAAATTTCCTAAAGGAAAAGAAATCTTGCGCCCCTGAAAAGAAGGCTTACAAACGCTCTGGAAAGGAGATACCATCAAACGAAGTGCGCCTGAAAAAAACTCAAAAAACCCAGAAAATTGGGACATTTAGTGACTACAAGGAAATGGCCTGGGACTAAATGAGGTGCAGTGCAAAGGACCAAAACATGCCAAATCTCTCCTGAACGAAGCTGCAAAGGCATTGGAATATATAAAGGAGGAAGACAGAACTTGGAGGGGTGGATAGGAGAGGCATGGCATGGATCGTGAAAAAAAAAAAAAAAAATTGGTAAATTTAGAGACCACGAGAAAATGGAGCAGGATTACCTGAGGCACAGTGCAAAGGGCCAAAACATATCCCAAGAAGTTGTTTCTTATCTAAGAGAGAAGCCGATTAAAAATTGTGGAGACACCATAGAAATGGAGACCTATTAAAATTGTCAAGGCTATAGGTAGTGACCAGGAACAGCTCACACTGCAGCTGTAGAACATTAAATACTTAATTAAAGGGAAATATGAGGCAGACAGATGAGTAGTTATGTATAAGCAAAAGGAAGGTCTAAAATGGTGCAAGAATATCATTATTCAATCCAATGAAATGGAAAACATGTAGAAAACTTCTAGCATATCCAGTGAAACAGCGGCTGAAGACAACACAGTGTTTTTCCTCCTTCTGTTGAGGAAAGAAAGTAGCACAACCTAACTTATACACCAGCTGTAGGAACATGTAATCCCAATCAGAGTCTCATTTCATTCATCAGTAGTCATTAACACTGTTACTTCTCTCTTGTTAGCTCATCAGGAGCATCCAATTTTCTTTTGCCAAGGACTGCAAAGACCAAAGAGAAGAATCTATGGGCTAGAGGTTTCCCCCCCACCGCTCCCTCACCCCTCCCCCCCCC
>NW_024527155.1:1377129-1416429 GCF_017590135.1 Pyrgilauda ruficollis
TTTTTTTTTTCTCTCAACACACCGGGGGGGGGGGGGGGGGGGGTGTCTGGCATTCGACCAAGGTTAGTCCACTACAAAGAAAAAAAAATTTAACTTTGTTTGCCTAGAGTAGAGTATGATGCCATAAAAAAGGTCTTACTATAATTTTTATTTAGGCTAATACATCCCTCATCTGCCTCCCACTGTTTGCATTTACTTAGTCTAAATAGACTATGAACTGATTTCATCCATCCCATACCTCTTCTGCTGCAGCCTCAGAGAAGACAGAGAACAACCATTAAAGCAGCACTTTACATTGACAGCCAAATAAATACTTGTCATTGCAAAAGTGCACTGCTGTTCCCTTTGACTCAATCCCCATTTTATCCATACTACTCATGAAAAAGATCTAAAATATTGTGTCTAGACTGAGCCATGAGAAAGATTTAACAGGAGGAAAAGTTTCTGCTTGCAAGAATCTTCTCTGTCAATGACTTGTCATTCTCAGTAGGCTGCTGCAGAAAATCAAGGAAGGAATTACTAAACCTCTGTATTTAGAAAATCACCTTTACTTTTAAGCTCTGTAATGTTTGGAACATGACAACATTAAAAATGCTAAGATGAGCAGCAGCAATAATAAGCTGCTGCAAAGACGAACATAAGTGTTGACAAATTTCACATTTCTATCAGAAGTTTTTAAGGCAGACTTCACAATAAAGTGATCAAGAAGTATCCTACTTTTCTTTTTATTAAGCAGAGTAATAATCTAGCTCAAAAAAAAAAAGGAAAATGTGATTAAATTTTTCAAAATAATATATTTTCAAACTGATATTGTAATTTCTTTATATTGTTATAGACAGTACTAGATCTGGGATAAGGAAATGGTGAAAAAATTAGCTATTTAATTTGACAAGACAATGAGTGCAATTCAAATCAACATATAACTTGAAGCTCATTGTTTATAGGAAAAGAGTAAGTAATAAACTGGATGCAGTCAATGACACGTAGTTCAAATATCTTAAGGAAAAAAGCCCAGCAATAGTGTCATCTGTGAAGTTTTAACACAAGTGGAATGCTGCTTTCTTGGCACAAATTTAACTTGATAGTGTTTTTCCCCTGCTAAGCTTCATGCCCCATCTGGTCACTGGATAACCTTCCTCTTTCTTATTCCTTTATTTCTGTGTTTTACACAAAGCTCCCTTAAAATCAGCTACTGTTAAAGAGCTCCTAGTTCTTTCCTGAATATAGTATTTTCATTTGTACTGCCTCCTTAATTTATGTTTCAGTTAATCTGTTCTGAGTACTTACATTCCTTCCTGTCACATTTATTTACTATCCCAGCCTTTGGCAGGTAACTGCAACCACAACCATGTCTATTGACTGTGTTACCACAGGTTATTGCCTATAAATGATTTGCAATCAAAGAATCAAGTCAGCACAGGGAGAGTTCCAAACCCCTAACTGGGCATGTAAGAAAGTCAACCTCTCACACAGGGTATGCAACACTCAAAAACGTCTGTTCTCCAATTATATCTTTCTCTTCCAAGAAAAACACTAAATATAAGTAGGAAGTGATCAGGATAGTTCATCAAAAGACAGTCGGAGTCCCTCCTGTCATTTGTGTATATAGGAAGTACCTCTCATTTCAGTTCTTGATCTGGCAACCTGAAAATTCAATGCCTCTATGTCAAACAGTTTTTAAAGCAGAGCCTTATTATTTCCATGCTTCTCTCAGTTTTACAGTGCTTCTGTACAAAGATTGCAGGTTTTCTTTATACTCTCACTATTTCTGTACAAAAATCATGATCAAAGTAAAATTTGAAGAAACTAGTTGATTCCCAAACCTAAATATTTTTGAAAGCAGAATTAATCCTTTGAAAAGGATCAGCAACAAGGATTTAGGCATTAAGTCTTGACTAGTTATTGTAAGGAAACCTATTTGATATTTGTTCCTCCCATAAACATTACCAAGGTAGTCACCAAACGGCAAGCAGTTAAGGCTTTTTGCAGCCTGACAATGCATTCTGGAAACAGAAGTGTGTGACACACAGTATAGAGTATTTCAACTAATGCTATTGGCAGACTTTAGGTGGGCAGCAATTCCATAGAAACAATGTATGGATTATAGTGGTTCAGACATGAGCAATGGGCCAACAACATAATGATACTGCAAAGTCCAACAATCCTACTAGGAAGTTTAAACAGAGATAATATGTTACATGTATGAAGAAATTATTTGAACCCTCTCTATCTTTTCTTATACTGTAAATCTGTCCTTTTCAACAGTCCTGACTAATTATGCATAACAGATTTTAAGAAAGTAGATATGGGGAGAAAACAATGGTCATTGAAACGATCATAAGTACAATAGCTGAATCTATGATGGAATGAGTGTGAGATGACTGTACAAAAGGAGGTAATATGACTATGTTGGTGATAGACATTCTAATAGTAAGAATAGTGAGCACTAGAGTAGTCTGCTTGCAGACCATGAGAGGCATCAAATAACAAGTAGAAGAACACGTCTTAGGAGTGATATAGGCCCTGCCTTTTGACTGTGAGGAGAGGCAATGTTCTCCAAGGTGCTTGCAATCTCTTTCCTATGATTTATCTAGTTTTCACAGAATGAGTTCTTAATTTATTAATGCATTCAGTTGTTAACTTATTTACTACATCAGTGTCTTCTGTATTCTAAATATACCGAGTCAGCTCAGCACTGCCTATTTTGTTCTCAATGCACACTAGATATTTCTCTTTCTTATGTATGTACGTGTAAACTGACTCTTGAAGAAGAGATGATCTAGTTCTGCTTCAAGTTCTGTCTCTTGTAAAATCAATAAGTGTTATGCTAACAAGCCACTTTTAATGGAGAATTAAACTTCTTTAGTCTCTACACGTCTGCACTAATGCTCCATTTTTCATTCTCACGTTTTGATGATTCAGTGCTTAAATATGTTACCATTTTTTCAGCCAAAGTGGCTTCTTATGCCAGACAAGTGTTGGTATACTAGTACTCTTCTGATAGATGTTAAGCCACGCTCTGCTGAACCTCCTAATTGATTTGGTGAAACAACTGAAGTGCAGCTGCTGACTTTGAAAAAATGTGTATTCAGCTTCTAAGAATACTCAGGAGAGGGCAATTCTATTACCAATCTGACTGCAATTAAAATTCTTTGATGTAACTCTCTGTACTTCTTTATAGTTTGGGTTTTCAGAAGAATATCAGCAGTACTAAAAAGGTTTGACACCTCAACCAGTCTGCACCCTCAGCCCATTGATCCTGTCATTATCGACAAATCTATCTACTAGTGTGAGATATTAATGTTCTGTCAGCTACCACATTAATAAACAAAACTGCTGGAATAATGAAGAAAGAAATCCAAATAAGGAAATAAATCAAACCTGGATTTTCTGTGAAGCTGCATAGCTCAAGATTTTACTACTTTGCAGAGACGTTACAGATCAAGATTAGCAGGCAGGTAAATGTGGATATATTTGTAGTGAGTATATGCTAGAGATTTACTGATTAGGAAAAAATGAAGACATCAAAAAACAGATACTTTTTTAAAAGTACTCCAGCTGTGTATTTGTTTGTGAGTCATCAAAATATTGACTGTTTCTCCTGGCAATTCCCACTGGAAATACAGTCAGTAGGCCAGCTGGATCAAAAATTAAATTTAGTCAATTTAATTTTTATGTAGTCAGCATGGGTATATGAAGGGGAAATTATACTTAAGTGAATGGAACAAAGAACTGTTTTACATCAGATTACTCCCTAAATACACTTAATCTCTTCAGTTTGATCAAACCATAATTTGTGTGTTTAAATTGCGGTGTTTCTAAATTATATCAGCCACCCTCTGCCAGTGCTATCAACAGTGTAGAAAGTTAATGCTGGAGTATCTCAAATATGTGCATTGTGCTTTTACTTTTAAAAACAAAATCTGCATTTTATCTTCTTGAAATTTAAGTAAGGAGAGAAGCTTAAATTATCTCTTCTCTGTTGCACTCAATTGGTCTCTTGAATGTCAGCGGGAGAACTCGAGTTTTGTATCAATTCTACTGAAAAACCCATGAAAAATATGCAAACCAATTATTTTAGGTGGAGCAGAAGCTTCAAATTCAATTTTCTTGATTTAAATTAGACTTATTTTATCAATAGAAGATCTGATGTGTTAAAAAAGCACTGATAAAAATATGTCTTGAAAGAAAAATAGCTTAGAAAAGGTTATTCATATTTTATTATTTATATCACGCCAGAATGAATAAATTAGATGTTCAGTGAGATGGACCTGGCCAAATACACTATGTATATTCTGTTTCACTTTCAGACAAGTTTGTAAGACTACTAAAATTTGATTCAAAGTGAAGCAGGAAGTTAAAAATCTCGCTACTTTTATTCATGGTCCAACCAAAGTGGGAAGCATTTCAATTTATAGTGGATTTTGTGAGCAATGGCCCACATCTTCATTTATTTTTTAACATGAGTCAGAATTTTGGTGGTTACATTTCTTGACAGAATTCTTTTAAAGATTCATGTACTTTAGTGCACTGAGAATTCTTCAGTTAAATCAGTGTCCTGCCTTGCATACTCAAAAATTAGTCAATGGGTTATATATTACAAGAATTTATTGGTAATTTTTAGAGAAGAGTAATCTATATTCTGTGCTATGTGATGTCCTTCTAGGTAATATGACTCTGCTTCTCCTAATATATTCAAATGCGTGAAAGTAGTCAGAGATCTTTTGAAAAGATCTGTCAGAGATCTTTTTAGTAGTTTACATGAAATGAACTAGTTCCTCAGGCATTCTCATAAAAATTGCTACCAAAAGTGACATCCTTATGAATGTGCACCACTGCTACTTAGAGCAGATCCCTGGAGGCTGAAAGTTCAGACAAACGGTGCTGCAGTTCAAATGAAGCCTTCAGTAATTCTGTCTGTTCTGTTGTGTTCAGCAAAGGAGTGCTTAGAGCTCAGAGTTTTCAAGGTTATCAGTTTGGCACCATTAGGACAGAATTGAAAAATGCCACCCTATATAGATAAGGAGTTACAATTATAATGTCCTGTAGGTATGGAAAATGTTCTCAGTACTCTTCACACTTTCAAAATCTTTTTATAACCTGTATTAAAAATTTTGCTTGTAATATTTCAGATAAAGAGACCAATATATCCTCTCATGTACACAAGGTTATTTCATAGCTTCTCAGTGTCTTTGAGGTTCATTGAGTGCCCAAGAACATACATGATCTGCTACCATCAACAGATGAATATTAATATCCTCTTACTGAAAGTGCCATCTTACTGTAGATTGTAATAGCCATACATTTACTCTTGTTTCCGATCTGGCAGACACCTTTTTTCCTTAATAATAGGAAATCAGATTATGAGATCATTATTTGATCTCATTTACAGTGTTTTTTGCAAAGACTGATATAAATTTAACACAAGTGACACATGATTTTATTGACTTGCCTTCTAAGAGATTGCTTATTTCACTCAGAATTAGTGTGAATTTATTTAGAATTTTACTTGGATTTACTGCTTCAGACATGGATTGTGTAGGCAAAGATGAAACATTTTTTTCTCAAGCACATTAACAGTGAATTATCACAGGCTCTATTAGAACCACCTCCCAGAAAACACGGTACAAAATCTTACTGCGTCTTGGCTTCATCCTGCAACTTTACCTATTATTGCTGGTTCTGCATTCTGTTCACAGCTGACTATTGCTCTTTAGAATTAGTTGTCATTGCATATAACTGCTCTTTCTGAGAGAAGGCCAGTCATTCGCTTGACTAGTAGTGGTAACAGATAACAAGAATTAGAAAGGATGGATCAGAGATAATTTTCAGTGAAAGAAAGGAAAGAAATGGCGGTGTTTCACTCAGTGGCTGGAGTGGCGGTGCTTATAAGCCCTCCAGGCATGCCCTTAGAAAATAACACACCACAGAAATATCTATGAAACAATGAACAGAAAATATTTCAGCATCTGCATTTCAGTACCCTCCTTCAGCACAAAAAGGAAGACTATGTGAGTGTGTATACAAGGGAGTAGACTGCTAGGTATTACACTTGTGAAGCAAAAAGGAAGTCCAACAGTTTTAAAGCAAAAGAGTAGTGTTGCTTGCTTCCAAGCAAAGCTGTTGGAGGGATGAATGAAAAAAGATCTATCATTTAGAATTATATTCTTTCAATACTAAATTAATCCTTATCTCCATCTTTCAATGTGAAATTAATACTTATGTGGTTGACACAGTTCTACTTGGAATGCAAGTTTACAGTGAAATAAAGAATCACTGACCTACCTATCCACTCGATCTCAGTAAAGGTGATCTACCCTTTTCTTCACTACATGAATTTTACTACATGTATATTTACTAATGCAGGACATTCAGAAAAACCAGGAGTAGTACTAAAGTAAATTTCTCTGCAGTTTCTGTCCTTGTCTGAAATTACAATGCAGCATTGCCATTCTATTTAAGATACTAAATAACAGTTATATACTAGAAATTACTAAACTTCCATAAGAACTGATATGTTATTCATATCATGATGTTTCCTAAGATTATCTTCTTGGGTTTTATCAGACACTATACAACAAAGATTAGTAGCAATCTAATCTACTAATGAAAGCCTCATGATTGTTTATGAACAATTTCTTTCAAAACAATTTTTACTCCTTGATTAACACTTATTCACATAAACACTGCAGCAGTATTACTCGTGTAAATAAATTATCATAAAAGGTGTCTAACACATGTCTGGAATTGCAGTTCAGCCTGTTGGATTTCTAATCATCAGTTTTAAAAGTTTAATATAAAATCATTTGGGTTTGGATTTTTTTTTCATTATAATAGCGGATTAAATCAGAGTGGAGTGGTAACTTCTCTAAATTATTTCCCAAACTAGAAATCTTAGTGTGCCCCATAGTTTTAGCAAATAATAATAATAAAATTATTTCTAAAATCACCAAAAAGATATGCCTCTAGGCCTACTGCCAAAGCATCATTCTGCTGTGTAATTGGCCTCTAACATTTTTGCTGTTGCTGCAGACCAAATTAAAAGTAGCTGGCCACAAAGGGCAAATCACAGGGAGACCTGGTGCCATTAGTAATCAGAGGTGATGATTAGTGAGAATGACAGAGGAGACACTTAAGTGCTACGTGATTAAAGAGAGACACACAGACACTGAAATGTGGGCAGTGCAGGAAAAAATAAAACAAGTAAAGCCCAAATTATACTAAAAATATGTTGAGCTGTAACATTTGTATGTAAAGACCATCTTGTGGTTAAAACTGTGTCAGGTAAGTAATAAGGGTATTGGAATTCTCACTATTTCAAGTACTTTCTTCTCCCATTCTCATTATTTTCCAAAATGTTTTCTTTTTACCTGCTTCTTTTACTTACTTCCTTTCTTTTGATTTGTGAACCAGTGGGAAGTGTGAGATTGACAGATACAGTGACCAAAGTCTATATTACCCTTTCCAGCAGGCACAACATGAGCCGTAACTGAACAAAATTTGTCCTTGCTACTGCTTGCCAGCCTGTTCCATCTGTGCTGCAGCCAAGTCACATCTCAGAAAGTGAGAAAGTTCCACTCAACTGGTCTAGCTAATTCTTTCACCCACTGCCAAACAAGGCAGAGTATCTACTGTAAATATGGCAATAACCTGTGTTTTCTGGATCCCTGTCCTGAAGGAGATCAGGTTGGTCAAGCAGGACCTGCCTTTCATAAATCCATGTTGGCTGGGCCTGATCCCTGGGTTTTTCTGCCTGTGCCAAGTGATGACACTGAAGATATTCTGTTCCTTAACCTTCCTGGGCACCAAGGTGAGGTTGACAGGCCTGGAGTTCCCTGGATTCTCCTTCCAGCCCTGCATGTAGATGGGTGTCAGATTTGCAGACACCTGGAACCTCCTCAGTTAGTCAGGACAGCCAGTAAATGGTTGAATATTGGTAGACTGCTCATCCTGTAATGTTTTGGTGCAGGCTGGTAAACATTAAATTAAGATCCCTTTGTTTTATGGGTTTCTTTTTTTATTTGGCTTTTTTTTTTCTTATAGAAGATTCCACATAAGTGGTTATTAGCTGGGCACATCAAAAGATGACATAACAAAAGCTGTTTAGCATGAAAATCTAGATTATATGAAAATTTAGATGTGATCTGTTATGTACACAAATTACAATAATATGAACACTTCCAAAAAATCTCTTAGACCCCTTCTGGGAAAAAAAAAAAAAAAATATGCTTCTCTAAAGCAGAATACCTAGATTTATAGTTTTTCCTGATAAACAATAAGAGTGCAAAATAATTTATAATATCAATACCGTGCTCATCTAAATTATGGATAGCTGAAAAGACTGAGGGACACAAAATCAATGCATTCAAAACATACAGATTTCATTAACCCTAAGGTCTGGGAAATACACGACTTTTTGGAGAATACATGCACAGCTGATAGTTTTTAAGTCATGAAGTTAAACACCAAGATAAAATGTACAGTAATATTTAGATAAATATATTTTTTCATGGCTAGGCCTTTAAAAGATACACAAAGAAGAAAGTAATCATGATATATGATACCTCAGGGATGAACTCTTGTCTTGGGAATTTTTTAATTGGAAGAAACTGTTTCTGATCCTCAGGAATCTTGATTTCAAAACCCTTTCATACACAGAGGGTAGGCAGAGCTATCCTGTTCTGGCTTGTTTTGCACATTATCTCTTTCTTTTAATTTCTTTTAGTTTCTCTTCTCTCCATCCTCTCCAACTTTAGTTGCCCTAACAAAAAAGTAAAAACTTTTTCTTTGACATGATATTGAGCTGCCTCTACCACACACCAACTTTTGCACTAACCAATGCAGACACACGGGATGAAATGTGTCCAAACAAGCCCTCTCCCAAGTGACACAGAAAGCCCAAAATAGTACCTGCCACTCAAGGTAAGATTATTAGATGCAAGTTATACGCATCGTTTAAAATCATTAACTCCAGGAAATAATTACAGTTTTTACCACGACCTTGTCCCTTATGGTACTTCATCCTTAAGAGTTATTTAATTAAGGCGCAAGAAGGATAGCTTTCCTTAGTGATTATGCATGAAATTTACCTGACATGGACATGTGGAAAGAAACCCTCTCCTCCATTCTCAAAAGCCCTTTACTTCCTCATTTTGATTGCAGTGAAGCAGTAGAATGAAAGACAGACTAGAAAGGATGTGAAATTTCCTTTGCTAACTACCTTTAACAATAAACTTGACTGTTCATTATGTAGTGCAGTTTTATCTATTTTACATTTTTCAAGATGGGTGAACTGAATGGCATCCTGACGTTCTTTCCAACACTGTCTTTGGACCATTTATCTCTAAAAAATAAAAAAATAAATAGCTTTCTGTAATCACCTAATCTGATTCTACTTCAGTTTTCTCCTTGTGATTGCAGTGTGCATACAAAATATGTGAAAATCAAACCTGTTCTTCTCTAGCTTCCAGATTTATAAACTTCCCTTATGATTAAAAATGCATGCATTTTTGTTTTTTCCTATGCACCAAAATTTGCAGTAATACTTCTGGATCTGGATCTTAGCTGAGACTTGATGATCATTTATTTACCATTTGAGTTCAAAAGTTTTCACTGACATGGTTTCTTAAGGCCCTCTTCTCAGAGCAGCTGAACTAAGGTTTAATTCAGAAAACTAAAGGTTTAAATGAAGGTTTAATTCAGAAAACTAAGATATGCGTGTTTATTTCTAGTCTTAAAATTAGGACAGACTCATTTTGTGTCCTTGATAAAGTCTCTTAAGGTTTCTCAGCTCAGTTTCCCCAGAAAATACAATTGACATTTACTATTTCAGGGACATAATAGAGCATACTGTTGAGAGATAGAGCAGGACTTTCTCAGCAGTATATTTGCTGTCACAGAGGATTTGTTGTTATCAGATTTCTAGCAAAAGTTTATCAATTAATGACACTTGAAAAGTTTAAGGAACTCAAGGGCTTTCCAAAAGAGGAGCTACTATGATACATATAGAATTTTAGAGCAAAATGACCAAAATTGTTAAAATATTTCAACTGGAAATATTTCAATACCATGGGAAATTTGAAACTATAGGAACACAATGAAATTTTGAACAACTGTTGAAAACAGTTAGGTGGCTGAACAAAGTGACAATTGAAACAGTTGAAACTATAGTCAGTACTGGATTCAAAGGAAGGAATTTTTAAAGACTACAGCTGTCCCTCCCCATATATCATTCTGAATCAGTTGAGGTGGTATGAAACATCATGAGCTGAAGGAACTTAAGGAAATAACACCTGTTTTATTAATGGTACACCAGAGTTTTTTTACAGAAGGATCATCTAAGATAAATCTTGCTCAGGGGAATAGTCTTAGAAAGGAGCAAGAAAAGATAGAAGCCCTCAGTGCTAGGGTGCAGAGGCAAAAAGAAAAAAAGTCACATAGATCATTTTTAGTTCTTGTGGTTCTCCTGAGATAAGAGCTCTAGAGGCAGAGCACTGCTTCCCAAAAGCATAAACCTCTGGCTGCAGGAGACAATGACTGCAGAAATTTTTTTCCAGAAAAAGATCTCATTTTTCTCTTAAATGGCCATTTTGTGGTTTTATCAGTATGGTCTGATTCCACAGGCTCTCAGAGGAAAGGGGTAGAAGCTGAATGATGAGATTCAAATTAGGGTAATATAATAAAAAATATTAAATTGTGGAACATATTTAAATTTTCAGCAGCTATGTTGCCATTGTTTTAGAGATCATCCAAATTGCTCAGCAGCATTTAAATTAAAACCTAGTCTCCAATGAGAAATATAGCATAAAGCTGGCTACTAACTCTTGCTATTTAATTCCGGCTGTCAGCAGTGAAGCTGATTTCCCTGCTCTGCTCTGTTTTTGCAATGAGGTTTAATATATATTGACAGCAATTACACAGAAATAAGACTTTAAACAGGCCCTATTCAATCCTCAGAATAGACAAGATGCATAATGAATATCTACATCCATTAGAGAGGAGGCTGATTCTGAGAGATGGCCTGTCTCAGCTGAAAGGTAGGATATTTTAGATACTTTCAATACTGTGACACAAGAATTTCTTCTCTCTGAAATTCTCACCTTTGCCTGTACACAAATTGTAGCCTTTACATTCTGGTTCATGACAACTACAATGAGCTGGTATATGCTGTACTGGAAGCAGCAGACTCTACATTTCCTTCATTTTCAGGAAATTCACTGTCAGCCATCTATCTTTCTAGACACTTTCTACCACCAGAGACACTGATCACATATAGGATCTCAGAAGGGAAAGCTTCATGGGAAAGAGGGAAGGTACCTAAGATCACCACAAACTGCTGTTTCCAGACATTTTTGGTATGGTCACAAATATTAATAATGCTGCATAACTTTTTTGAAAAACAGGCACAGTTGTACATGTGAATGGGGTCGTTTTGCATGTACAATAGACAATTACATAGGTATTGGATAATTTTCATAAATATTTCTATTAAATTTTTCTTAGCTATATTTTAGAGCATTTAAGTGAGGTACACTATTGCACACTCATTCTCTGAATTATCATATCTTTCATTTATATAGAATATTATCCGAAATATAGAAACAAACTTTAATTACTAATACTTAAGGATGTTTCGTGGCTATCAAAAAACATACAAATTGAGTCAAGTGGGATCTACTGAAGCCTGAGCAACTGCTGGAGACTAAGTAACACTAAGCAGCACACATAATACATAAATGTAAAGTAATGACCCCAGCTGACCTTCAATCTACTGATAATTCAATCTGACAGTAATTTTCTGTTATGGCTGGCAAGGAAACTGACTTTAGGGACAAAACCTGAACTCATGATTTAGGGCTGCATTGAATTTAGACTTTTATTATTAAACAAATGGAGCAGTAACTAGTAAGAACTCACTTTTATAGTTAACTGAGACACGGTTGATATAGCCTAAACCCATGAATTGTAGAAGTCATTAAAAAAAAAACAAAAACAAAAACAGTGGGAGGCTTATTACTTGAATGCTCAAGCAACCCAAGTAAAAAATTTCATAGCAAAGATAAAATAGCAAGTAAACAAAGAAACTGAAAGCAATGAGAAATGTCAAAAATAGGAGACATTTTTCACAGGAAAGGCTAAAATAAAGAAATCCTCATATAGGAAAGCAGAAAAGTAAGAAATGCCAGTATTAAATCTGGCAAACTTTTTGAAGTCTGTGTCTGTTAGTGTATAAATTGCTTTCCTTGTAATTACAATATTTGAGTGACAAATTTTGCTGAGCATTTCTCAAATGAATTTGATTTCCTAACAGGTAGACAAAACTTCACTAAAGAAAAAAAGCAATTCCTCATGTAGTGTACATCTGAACAAGAAAGAAAATCCAGTCAAAATTGTTCAGTGGAAATACTTTCAAGGAGAAATTATCTGTCTGAAAATAATTGTTATAATAAGTTCAATATTTTTAAATCTATATTTTCTGAAAACAATTCTATTCACAGAATACCTTTCACTTGTAATAAAATATTTCTTATACTAGAATTTTTAAACATAAAGAACAAGAGAGAGAAGTTCTGCTATATGACTACATCTATTTTTAGGGTCTGATTTTCATACTTAATTTGGTTGAATCCCTCAGTAACTTTTCATTTCAGTGGCATTTTTCCATTCTTACACCAGTTAGCAGGGAGAAAATTATAATTCTGTATGGGATTCACACTGTGTGCCAATGTAAATGGATCTTAAAACTAAAGCAATATAAACACAGATACATACCTATGTGTGTGTACACATATAGATACATATACACACACGTATCTATCTAACAATCACTACCTCACATTTTCATGCATCAATATATCTTTATATATTATTATAATACTTTACTATTAAATTAGTAATCAATTTATTTGTTACTTTAATTAATAAGATAGTTAACAATTAATATTTTCTATTATTTTATACACTTTTAAATATTACTTTAATATACATTTCACTGCTCCATGTTCTGCCTTTACTGCCTGAACAAGGGTTAGACATATGTCTACACCTGTATTTTCCTAGGATTATTTGCCCTGTCCAAATAGAGCAAAGCACATCAGTTTGCAAGCTTTTTTATGGCACCAGTAGACACTTCACTAGCATGTATTTTGGGATAGTCTCTCACCACAGACTCTTCTAATGATCTAAAAGCCACAGGGATTTGTGTAGCATGCTAAAACTTTAGCACAAGCCAAATGCTGTGTCAGCACCAATTCTAGTTAGTCTCTTTGGAGCTATTAGATACACATGGTGAGATTTCATTCCCATCATGTTTATAGTTTCAGCATTGCCTAAGGGGATTATAAAAACTAGTCATGTCTGTATGAGTCTTGTGGCACAGCTCAAAGAATATCCCTGAACTCAGGGCAATAATATCTTTTTTTTTTTCCCCCTCTGGCTACAGTAAATAACACTTTGGTATTTAAACATAATTTACAGTATATAGATGTTGAATGAGAGAGAAAGGGAGAATATCACTCAGTGTGATTGCAAATAGGAATACAAATATAAGAACAAAAAAATTAGCATGCTACACCTTGCTCCTCCCTGATTTGATATTTGTAGAAATTGTTAAACCTTGGGAACTAGAGATTTTCTCTCAGAGATGGTAGCCACTGAGAGGGAGGCAGATTAATTTCTGGGCATGAAGGTATCTGATATTCCTCACTGGGTTAGGAAAGGTAGATTGAATGAGAGTTTAGGATGACCTGGAAGAGGTAAGGTGGTACAAGGCAGGATTTTGTATTGTTCTTCAGTTTTTCAGTGAACCCCTTGACATAGATATTAGCATGAGTGATGGTATCACTGTTTATACTGTAAGCATAGAACCACCACTAGGTGTATTTAAACAATCCATCTGGCCATTTAATTCTTTTGCCATGAGAGACTGAGCATAATGTTAACAAAACAGCAAAAGCCACAGTCTGGCAACTGGAGAAAGAATCTTCTGACTTTGAAAACACCTTCTTCAGAATTTACCAAAGACTTTGCGGTTGTTTCTATTAAAACTTAGAAAGTGTTTTGGCAACTCTTTCTGTTTCACCTATTGAAAAACAGGAACTACAGAGATTCTTTTTTTAAATTTGTGCAATATGACAGGGAAAATTGGAGGGGACTTTCTTTATGAATATGGCTCTTGAGTGAGAAAAAATCAGGAATACATTCCTAATTTTTTTATTCATATATAACTTTGCTGTGTGGGCTAAATACATTTTTACACAACACCTAGTGATTTACAACCTTAATCATCATATTTATAACTAAATGTTGCCAAAGGATAATCAATTTGATATATTTATTTCACACCAGTGTAAAATTTGAGCACTTTTCACATATAGGACATCTAAGGCAATTTTTTTTTACTTCTGTTTAACACTTGATTTAAAAGAAAAATATTTATTTTGAAACATAACTGAAATAGCTGTCAGTGGATCTTCAAAATTACAGTAATTTTGTTTTTAAATACCCATATTTTTATTTATTGACATTGTAGATGAAAGAGTTGTGTCTACATCTAGTATCTTTTAAGAGAAAAAAGACTGTTTTCACTAAGTGTCCTATATCTGACTATTTTGTATTCTAATAAACCTGTGGACACCAAGGATTTTACAGCCGTCACTCTGCAGAACTTTGTGGTCACCTGGAGTTTCATTAACAGCAACAAGAACCAGATACTTGTGCTCTAAAACCACAAATAATTGTTGCTGCATATAAAGAAACAACACAGTTACTGTTACAAGCCAAGGAGCAAGAAAACAATGGCAGATCTGAGTAGTTCTGTGTGCATCTAATCATGGTTAGAACCTACATTAGCTACACTCATTATTGAATGAAATGGAATTTTATATACTAATCATAATATTGTAACAGAGAGCTTGGGATCTTAAGATGTCATTTAAGAGGAGGATTTGTCTTGCTTTTAGTAATCCTGAGGCCTGAAAAAAGGATTTGAATTGATTTTATTAAACATATTTACATCTTTCAGCCTAAAGCTATACTATTGCATAGACAAGACATGTGATTTAAATCCTCTGACAGAGGGAATCAACCGTGGTAAAGAATCTTGATTAAAGATTTTTGTGGCTAGGTAGGACACCCCACAAAATAACTGACAGTCAGAAACCTTCAAATTATGTCAAACATAATTTTGTTTTGCAAATCAATTTTGTAATGCTTAATCAGCCCCCTGGTAAGCAACTATTGATTTAAATTAAATCAGAAAAGTTTACAGGCAAATCAAAACTAAATTAGTTGGCTGTTTAGAGATAACTTTCTTTACTCACAAAAATGATGATCAGAAAGTGAGAAAGAAAAAAGAATGAGAAAAAGACACAAGACATATTTTGTTTGCTTGCAAAGTAACACATTGTTGTGTTTGTTGTCATAAATTCCTGCCTTCTTTTATAAGCTAGAATGCATTTTCTGGACCAGCCACTTCTGTATAACTTAACAAGACACTCAGATTGGAGGAGGAATGGTGCCCAGTCTGAATGACTGTGTGTAGGAAACAGCCATGAATATTTAAAATTGATTACAGAAAAATAGAATATGTTGCAGATTTTGGATGGATGGATGGATGGATGGATGCTCTAAGTTCATTTGACAAAAACTCCCACAGCTAGTCTCATTGTGGATATGCAGGAATTCATATTTCATACATGTAGGTGACAGAGAATAAAACAGAAACTTCTTCATCATGTCAGAACTATTTTCCAATTTGTACTATATTAATTTAGGGAACAATAAAAACCATTCAGTTGTTTTTCTTGAACACTCTTATCCAGTCTGATCCCGAGCAGTGCTCTTTATTTTTGGCACAATACACATAGTAAAACTTGACCCAGTATCTTGACAATGTATCTAAAACTAGACTCCAAATGAGCCCAATCACATTCACTAACCCCTCCACCCCTATAGATGAGGAACAGATTCCAATTCCTTCTGTTTCAATTCTTTACTAAGAGTGTAGTTGTCCCAAAAGGGAGCATTTCTGCTTCTGCCTACAGCTAAAACTGTACATTCTTAACATGGTTTCTTGTGCTTCTGAACTGACAGTCCTAAACAATGGATCCTCTGTACAAAATCCAGAATCACTACAAGATTTTTTCTTATGTAACTACTTAGGAAGTACCACAGTCTAAAAAGGGGATCTCTGCAGGTTATGTATAGGACTATTTGATTTTATAAGCTATTTCCCTCCTCAGTCCTTTACCTGACAATGCTAAAGTGCGTAACAACCAGTTTTAGTTTCCCTAGTGTGGTCTGAAAATCAAACATATTTTTCTTAGAAACTGGTTTCAAAACTATCAAATCCTACCCTAAAGCAATCATCCAGGGGCATCTTTCTGATTCTTTCTGATCTGAGCTGATTTAAATTGATCGAGCTGAAATCTGCTTCACATTCCTGACTGCAGATATAGAGGAACAGGATTAATTTTATTTTATTGATCTTTTTATTTCTGGGGTATGTCAATTTTTCCCACACATGTGATAAATTAATGTTGCATCTAATCACAGGTATGGAAGAACCTAAACACAGGCAAATTCAACCTAAAATTTCCCATGATTCTATAGATTAATTTAAAAGAAAATATTTCTGTCTTTTCTATTTTCCTACTGCTCATATCACTAATTGATAACATATATAAGGTTCAGTACCCACAGAGGGGATACTCAAAATAGCAGATAACCAATTTTATCAAACATAAATTTTAATGCAACACTTTGCATCTCATCTGCTGTTGTGTTAATTACATCAAAAAGTAACACATCTCAGAGTCAAGCTTTTTCTACTTTGAGGAGATTTACCTTGAAACATACTAACTTTGGTACACAATTTTTTCCTTTGGAATTTTTCCCAGATAAAAAGTAATCATCTGTTCTTTAGACTATGCTGATATTCAAAGAATCAGTATTAAAAAACAGTCCCTAAAACATGGGTCCTAATGCATTTCTCATTTCTTGCAAGAAAAACCACAAACAAACAAAGAATATGATGACAAATTGACAAGATAACATTTGAATCTATCAAACTTATTTAAAAAACCCACATTTAAAAATTCAAGTATTTATCCAGATACTTATTTATCCAACATACATTTCATCATATTGTATATTTTTTACAATATAAAAATTTGAAATTGTTCTATACTGCATTTTTTTACAGCACGCATCATCACAGAGCCTTTATTAAACACCCCCTTCTTATTTTTGCTACACTAAAAGATATTAAATACAAATTCAGGTCCAAATGAGCTTTATTTTGCTATAGATTTCAATATAGCCAAATCATACTGTCTATAAACACATGAAATCACTCTGCCACAACAAGAAATGAGAGACGAGAGGATTCCTTAAGAGCTTTTTCAAACCAAAGCATTATCCAGACAAGACAAATGGTATTTGCACTTATAGACTAGGAGACGCATGAAAGAATCGTAATACAACATAATTGTACCTTTGTCCATAGTAGCTTTGCAAAAGCATTTCATTCCTGACTGTCATTGGCCTCTCTTTTTTTCTACCATGGCTCCCAGGCAGCTTGGTAGCCTAATGCTGACTTACTGAATGTGCCTTCAAAGCAAAAACCAGCACTCATACTGAATGCTGCACAAGAAAGGATAATAGTAGGAAAGGTCACAAAATTCATTTTCTCTAACGATGGAGGTATTCATCTAAATACGAAAGAGTGCTGCATTTGATTTGCTCCTCTGGTATTTTTAGCTGTTTTTTCTTCCACCAAAAAAGCTAAATAATCACATCTCTAAAACATTCATACTGACACATGTTTAATAAATGCATACAGATGAGAGGACAAATGGCAGATAGATTTAGGAAAACACGTTTTGAAGAAACACAATTTATTTCATAGTTTTTGAAAGGCATCTGACAGCAATCCACAGTGGCTTGCAAGCCTAAGCAGCAGTGTAAAGAGACCAAAGTGGTGCTGCAAATATGACTGGAACTATAAAGCTATAAAGTTTAACCTTTTGCTAGTAGATTCAGTCCCAGTGCCAAAACATAGTTAACTACAGGTTTTTAGAGGAACTTCAGGAAAAATGGTTCATCCCTTTCTTCACAAAATATGTAAACATATTTGCAATTATAATGGCAGCTGAAGAAACCTGAGACCTTTGATTATTCAGCAGTGATGGAACAAAAAGTATCTCTTTAAAGTCATTCCTTTATAAAGAAAAATATTTCAGTAGGGTAGATGTGTGTATCTGTTTCTCCTTATATTAAGTTATAAGTCAAATATGATTCCTGTCCCCCAAAATTTTAGCATTCTTATTCTATCAAAGAACGTCTTGGGGTTCGTTCAGGTTTTTTTAAATACAGAGCCACAACATTCTATGATAGCCTTCTGGACAGTAAAACCTCTAGAGATTTGTATAAGGATTTATTATCTCTACAATGAAGATTCTGTGTATTTCCTGAGAAAGAATAGAAAGCAAAACAATTGAACTATGCTTAGAATACGTAAGACAGAATATAGGCTGGATTCAAAAGCAATCAGTCTTCCCTTTGTCATCTTGACCCTTTTAGTCAAAAGTTTTTACTTACTATTGCAAAATGGCACAGTTCTGCACTGCTGTCAACAGTCAGCTCCTTAAAAGGAGGCAGGGATATCTAAAAAACTACATTTTAAAAGAAATCAGGAGCTGTTTATTCCTGTAACCAGTAATTCATTTTCTTCTAATCTGCATTTACACACGCCCAGATAAACCCAGCGGGCAAGGGGCAGGCAGTAGCTGTCAGTTGGTGGTAGACTGTGATTTGGGAGCATATTGTTTGCCAACCTCTGAGTTTAAGTCCCTAATAACAACAGCTTTTAATTCTTGGCTTATTACAAGTGGCAGTGTGCTGTATTGGTCATTGGGTTTAGACCCCTCAGCAATGCTGCAGGATTTACTGAGTGAGTTGGGGTTTTATTCTGCTTACTAGGTGTCTCTCAAGTCATCAGCCAGATACTTCCTGGCACTGTTCCCTCAATAGGCATAATGAATCATGACAGTTCATCTCAAATTGCCCAGCTCAAACATTTAAATGTCTGCCACAATCTACCAATGAACCCATCTGAGTGCCATTGGGGATCAGTGGGAGAAACTTATTAATACACATGGGGTTTGGCAGCATGTCAGGCTTAATATATCACAACAGCTAAGATAATACAGTTGTGCCTTCCCCTCCCCTGTCCTGTGGTGAGAGAAGAGAATACCAGCAATGTGATATCACCAGGGAGTGCAGTGGTGCCATCCTGCACCATTTGCAGCATCTCACTTTGTATTCATCCACTTTCTTATGTGTCATTTTGAAGTAAACTTTTTTTTTTTTTTTCAGTAGAGAAGTTTTAAGCTTTCCAAGAAGTGAAATGAACTTTTCAAAAGTATCTTTCAGAGGTATTCAGGAAATCTGTAGCATTCTGATTAATAAACCTAATACCCCTTTGATTCCCTCGTCTATACTAGAACCATGATAGACCAGCATGAGCTCATAACAAGCCAATAGCTCAATTTGCTAATGGATTTTTTTTATTCAGTCAGAGAATCTTAAGTATTACCGACATGAAGTAGTTGAAGGACAAATAGAAATGCCTTAATATGCAGCTCCAACTGGCTACATATTTTCTCCCAAAAGCCCTGAGAAGCAATTTGGGATAAAGACCTGTTCATTTTGGAAGAGCATTACTGTGTCTTCTGTGCTGTCTATATATCAACACTTATGAATAATTGAAGACACATATTTTATTTCCAATCCAAATGAAAAAAAAAAAACAAAAAAAAAACCAAAAAAAAACCCACTTTTCTCAGAAGAAGCTACTGTGACCAAATAAAATTCACTTCTTTTCCCTTATGGTAGGGGTAATAACCAGCAGAGAGAAACTTTTTGATAACACTAATATCTCTGGACACACATGATGGGAAAGAAGGCATGTTACAGCTCATTTACTTATAGCACTTATGTGTTAAATTGCAGGTGACCTAAAATAGAATATAATTCTTCAGAAGAGACAGCAGTGAAAGGATTTGGAAATCTATCCCAACAAAATTGCTCTTTGAGTTAATATGTTATGGCACAGTATTAAAAGAGTTATTCCCATTATTGATCCTGCCTATGTGGTATGGGAATCCAAACAGAACCTAGTAATGTTCTTAGTTTTCTCCAGAAGACTAAAACTTGGAGTAGGTTTCTTTAATATGTTATTCACAGAAGGTTATGAAGAGGATTTCTTCAATCAGCTTGCAATTCATTTTCTCCTATGTCAGCAACTGCGCAAAAGCTGGAAAAATATTGTCAAAGTGAGAAAATATTTGTGTAAGACTTGCCATTATCAGCCCCCTTTTTCAGTCATTCCTTCAAAAAAAGACATAACTTTGATATTCAAAGACAGAACAGAAAGTGTCTTCGTGTAGCGGTAATGCACTTTTGAAATAAAACTCTCACTTAACCCAGTTTGTCTTGTGTTTGCCTCTTCATAGAGAAATTCTAAGACATGTTAAGTAGATTCTTTTTGGAGGGAGCTAAACAAGATTCTCTGGTTTGAGTGAGCACCATATTATCCAACCCTTCTCAGGGACAGAAGAGTTGCAACAAAAGACTTGTGTTTTGGATAGTTGCAACCCTTTTGAAGCTTTCCTCCTTTAGTGAGGATAACTGATCCAGCGAAAATAATAGATCTAGTCCCAGGTAAGAACCCCTAACTGCCTGTAATGTTGTAGGGGCCTCAACACCTTTTCTTGTCTACTCACTTACTTCTACCACACCAAATTGCTAGCTACTGTAGATCTCACTATCAGAAGTAACTTTTTTACAACTCATAACAAAGGGTAGTGAAGTGCTGCTGTAATCTCAAAAGGTATCAGAAAAGCACTCATTTTCAGCCACAGTTCCAGCTTCTCTTAAGGAACTTTATCTTTCTCACAAGGAAGAAGGATAGCTCTAATAGGAGGGCAAAGGGAACAGTAATGAAAGGATTCTCAACCTGGACTTGTATTGAAAGCATTTGAAAGTTATTTCAACATATGGGAAATTCCACTGCCTTACTGAACTTTAGGATTCATTTCTATCCTTTTCCTTTACATTTTTTCCTCTAATTTCTCTTATCTCCAGATTGTCTTGTTTTCTCAAAGAGCAGTAAATTTCTTCATGTTTTTCCTTTTCCCCCTCACCCTGAGTGTGATCTTACAGAATGCTCATTACAGTTGAATCACTGTATTTCTGTTAACACAACTACAGTTGTATTAACGGAAATATTTACACATTGCCTTGAAGCATCAACAGTCCAACAACTTTTGTTCCCAACCCAGTCTAAGAGACTGCACATTTCTGAATGTACATTATTGTTACTCAGCTTCTTTTCTTGTAAGAACTGAAAATTATCTGAGCCACTATTCCAGTGGGCTCATTTACCATAATAAGAACCTAACACAAGCAGGCATATCTTGAAATCCCTTTAAAGACAACACAATTATTTTTTAAACAAAGAATTAGTGCACTTTCACCAACATGACTCCTAACTAAAGCCAACTAAATAGTTATACATTTTTAAAGAAGACAGGTTTTATTCTCAATCACTGTTAAGAACAAAGGAAGGGAATATATGAAAAGTAATTGGTAGTTAAGTTTACATGCAAGTAGCAGTCAAGCAGAGAAGCTATTTGTCTCAGCACAATCAAAATATAAGGAAACAAATCAACAGACATTACTGTGTGAGAATAAACTAATTAAATTTTGTGTAAAGAAAGATTGTGAAATTACATGCACCTCCATGGATAAAGGACAAAGACACGAGCAGATGCAAAGCTGGGATTCTCCTCAACAGGTAAACCGATAAAAGGTCAAAATCCACATAGAATAACACTTATACAGAGAGCTGACCAATTCAGCTGCAAGACAGGGAAATCACTCTGGCTTTAGGGCATAATCTATTAATGAATAAAGTAGCTCACAAGCTGGAAAAATTGTAAGTCAGCAAGTATTCAACACTTATATAATATATATCATACACATGCATGCATATGTACACATCTGTATGCACACATATCCTTCCCAACTGGAGTAATTATTTTGCTTTCAGAATTGGATCCCATTAATTATTTGCTTCTTGCTATTATAAATAAATATTTTTATTTATTAAAATAAAATTTCTGGCATTTTCTCAACTCTTGATTGTCTATAGAATTGTTATATATATTGTGTATAGAATTGTTTCAAAACCCTTCAAGCAGGTGGTAGCTCAATTTTTTCCCTTGCCTTGTCAGAAACCGAGTTATTTCCATAACTTCTTTAAGAATCTGGTGGTCTGCTTCACATAAAAGAGTTAGCTTGACTTTTTTAGTAAAGCTATTATAACGTATAGAGTTATCAACAAGATCTTAATGTCTAATTATCTCTCTATATGCAATTAATTGCTGTAAAATCTGTGATAACACTTGTCCTTTCTGGGTACCAGGCCCAGAATGGGTTCTGATTCCATACTGCTATGGGCTCCTGTGTTCACTCTGTCATTTCCACTTTCTTTTCCAGTTCCACAAGTAAGCCTTTGTACACGTCATTGTACCTGCAATTCTGGCATCACATCAGAATGGCTGTACTCACTATGGAAGTTATGACCCATAACTACTCATGTAGATACATGCATACAGAAGAGGGACATGATTTTCAGCAACCTGAATGAAAAGGTTCCTTCAGAAAAGGAAAGGAAAAGAAAAAGATGAAAAAAAGAAAAAGAAAAAGAAAAAGAAAAAGAAAAAGAAAAAGAAAAAGAAAAAGAAAAAGAAAAAGAAAAAGAAAAAGAAAAAGAAAAAGAAAAAGAAAAAGAAAAAGAAAAAGAAAAAGAAAAAGAAAAAGAAAAAGAAAAAGAAAAAAGCTTTGTACGGTCCCAGCTTGTTTATGTATCAAGTTATTAAGGAAAACAAGCTCATGTTGGTACTCACTCAATTCCAGTACTTATATATCTCACTCATAATGGCTGGCTACCATTCTGACAAGAGACTCTTGCCTGTCCAGGAAGGAAGAACTTAGTTTCATATCCCAGTTTTGAAAGCTCAAAAACATTTAATTGAATTTTCCACTGAAGCCAGAGAAATGATTGAATAATGTATGTGCCTTTAATCCATGGCCCCTTTGCTCCTCCAGTTCTGTCTCTGTCTTGCTCTTGTTTTCCTGTAGTATTTTGAATCAGAATGGATTATACACAAGGGACCTTCATGCGCTGCAAGCTATTTGGGAAATGAAACAAAGTCCTCTAGCTTAATTAGCCTTCTCCTAAGGTGATAAATGCCATTTTTTGATGTTGCAAAGGAGGTTTATGGCCAAGCTAATAACTGACACTTAACCATATATTTTCTGACCTGCAGTGGTAAACATATAATTTCCCTGGCCTCACTAATATAACCAAGTGTTAACTCACAGTATAGACCCTGAAGGAAATGTTAAGAGAGGAATAACAGCTTTGCTGCATTTGCATACTCAGGGTGCACAGTAATGACTGTGAGTATTAAAGCTGGTTACAGCTTCTTCAAGACTGTAAATAGGGAACATCTTTAACTGATAGAACACCTGAGAAATTCCTAACATTGCTACTCTGCTTGGAATGAAAATCTATCATGAGAAAGCAATTTTAAAAGTAGGGGTCAGATGAATAATTCAGTAAAAAATATGTCAGTCACCAAACAGACAATGGAAAATCTACTGCTTCTTTGTTATTACTAGAGAGTGATGAATAGAGGTCACATCAGCCTTGCACAAAATAATAAACAGTTTTAGATAAATTAAAATGGGAACCCTTTTGACATAGTATCAGAATAAAATGACAATATATTTTTAATGACAAAATAAAAATCTTTGTTGGATGAAAATTATCCTGTGAAGTTTCAGGCTGCCAAAATTGCTGAGACATGAGGTTTATAAGCCTAAAAATATGTACTAATCAGATTTGCACTGCAATAGTTAAACAGAGGATTTTGTTAGCAAAGCTCCACTTTATGTAACTAAACTAAACTAGTCAGGTTAAGTGCCTATGTGTGCAAGTGCAAGCATGCACAGAGCTACACACACACATATAAAGTAGGATGAGGGAAAAGGAAGATAACAGAATTAATTGTATACTCTTGATTTTGACCACTCTGTTATGTTCTTTTATCTCATCTTTTCAGTATTCTGCAGTCTGGAGAGAGTTGTTGATTTATCTAGGCAGTTTAGCTCTTTGGAATACATTTTTTCAAGTGATGTTTCAGAACATATTTCTCTTATAGAAGAAATCAGAGAGAAATATATCCCATGGTTCCTCCCTTATAGCTTTACTTCTGATTCTGCTCCCCCTGACCTTTTCCAGATTGTTTGTCCTCTGTCTTTGGGAATTTATCTTTCTAATATTCAAGAGTGAGATGGGCCTGCAGAAAGAGGATGCATTACTAATTCTAGAAGTGAAAACCATTCTAGTTATATTACTGCTGCCAAAACCTTGTAACAAATGTAAGTATTATTTTTACTTTTCCAGGGAATATTTAATGAGCATCAAATATTCATAGAGGCTAGATAATATTTAAAAGACATCTTTAAAGGATTAAAAATGTGCAACTCTCTCATAGTGATTACTACATTAAGGCCTACAATATATTTTCATTAACCACAAACTGTCTCCAAGGTGATAGCAAGAAAAAAAAGATGTCAGAACTTTCAGTACTACATGTATGGAAGCTCATACCCAAACCTCCGTCTTGGATAGTCTTCATGTTAGCCTCTCTCTGCCTGTAAGCAAACAACAGCTATTCTCATTCTCATTATTTTATTCCAACAGTCTGAACACCATTTGTAAATGAGAACACAGGTAATGGTACAGGAGACCTAAGGCAGACTGTGTGGCTATATAATATTTTAAGATGTTAAGACAATAAAACTATGTTTAAGATATCTTTCAGTAAAACAGAGTGGTATGGGGATTTTTGAAGAGAAGTATTTTGCCAGCCACTCCAACAAGAAGAATAGAAAATTTCCTCTTCTTTTCATGCTTCTTCTCTTCTTTCTTTCAAACAGGTGCTTTGAATACCTCAGGACGTTATTGCATACAATGGGAAAGAACTGCCATGTCTTCCAAGCATACAAAGCTCTTAAAGGTACAACTAACAAAAATCAGAAGACTAGGGGATGTAAGGTGTAGTACAGAAAAATCCAAATGTGCTTGTTTATAGAATATAAATCTCAATAACTGATACCAGCTACAGAAAGAGGCCTTTCTCTTGTAGGGACACAGTTCGTGGTAATCGGGAGTGGGGCTGCAGCCGAGCCTCATCCCCAATGGGCACAGCTGTGAGCAGCAGGTGAGCAGCATTGACAGCAATGAGCCATGGAGTGCCCAGGGGCACTGACCAACCACCAGAGGGAGCAGAGGGCACACAGGTGCAGTGCATCAACATGAGGGGGATAAAAGTCTGCGCTGAAGAGCAAGAAAGGCAGGTGCTTGAAATCTTCAGGTGTGGTGTCCTGTATGGGTTGGAGATGTTTGGTATTGTATGGTGATACTCTGTGCATTGTGGCTGTCTCACCTGCAATATCTGCTATGAGATGATCTCATTTTATATTTCAGGTTTACTACTGTTTGTCTGAAAAAAGAAAAGAACAAGAAACTACAACCAGGGTAAAACTCTACATGAAAGTTATGATGGCTGAGAAGTAAGAAAATTAAATACCTAAAATAACAGATTATTAAAATCAAAGCAGCTGTACAAAATACTGACTTCCCAGATTCCCAATAAATACCTCAAAGTTTCTAGGAAGCTTCTTAAAGTTGGGGTTTTTTTTCTTGTTTCTTTCTTATGTATCTAAACTAGAGAAAGCACTGAGCTTCATGACAGCTAGTCCTGATTTTGTCTTGCTTAACCAGTGCTCAGTCAAATTATTCTATCTTTTCCTCTATCATGTCTATGTGTTGCTAAAGTAAGGATAGCAATCTTTGATGCTTGTAAACACTTACTTAATGGGAGAAGGGAATGTTTTGTCTACTCAACTTATTTTATCTGCTTCAATTAGAAGTTCTGAATGAAATCAGACTAGAAGATTTAATTGACAGTTTTTGAATTGTTAGAGCATGGAACAGAGATACTTTCAGGATAGCCAGGGTATTTATTTTTGTTTGCTCTGTAAGCCAAAATTCATAAAGTGATGAGAAATAAGGTACAGTCTCCAAAATGCTCTAACGAAGAGTTGATTTTGCTGTTACTGGAGGTGCTGAAAAAAATCATCATACACCTGAGCCAAGAAAGAGCATTTAGTTAGCATTTTTGTTTTGTTCTATTTTAATTTCCAGCTGTCAGGGGGGACAGCAAAGAGCAAGGCCAGACTTCTTGCCCAGAAATCTTCTCTCTTCCTTCTAATGCTTTGGGAGACAAGAATATGAGTCCTGGAAGCACCTTTGGTAAGTACTTGTTTTCTACAAGTGTGAGAGACTGAGTGGAAACAGAACAGGTGGGAAAAACCCCCAGAGTACTCTCTAAGTACATCCTTCCCTCACAAATTTTATTTTACAAAGCATGGGCAAGTTATTTTACAGCACTTCTCTTTTCTACCTGCTGCTAGTAACTTATCTGAGATGATACAGTGATTGTAATCATTTTTGCAAAACAACTGTGGTTTTTTCCTCTCATGAGGGATAGAAATGTGAGAGGCGATAAGTGAAAGGTGAAGTAGCAAAAAGAGAAAGGCTGTTAGGTTCAAGAGACTACAATAAGGATCTTCCCATTTGAGTACACTGTAGAAAATGAAATTGTTCATTAGTTTCTCTCCTTGGCTATGGTTTTGTTCTGTATTTCCAGTCTATTCCTAATGGGGCAAAACTTCAGGAACTAAACACTATGCAGAACAATAATGATGAAGAGATTTATCTTAATATTAAGCAGATTAGCTATGGAATACTAAACACTACCATTTCTCTAGTCTATCTGAAATATCCTACATTTATAAGAGCCACTTGGACATAGATGTGAGATGTGGTATTTTCCAAGCCTGTATATTAAGGACATTGTCATTTTTATTGAAGAGGTTCTAGTTTACCTTCTTGAGTTCCACACCACGGAAAAATCTTGGCAAGAGGATAAAGAGATGTGTGGTTGTCACAGTCAGTGAAATATAGTCAAGGGACCTGACACTGTGAGGACTTTGGTTAGAACTACCAGCCAGGCATAAGTAAAATACAGGCCTTGGCTCCCTAAATAAAGACTTTCCTTATGCACATGTGTATATATATATAGTTCTTATTGAGATGGTATCACACAGCATCAGCCTTCTCAGAACCACTAGGTGCTAAGTGATAAAGCTCAGTGAATAGGTTGGGCATATGCTGAGATATCCATGATTTTCCACCTGTGAAGGAGGAAGTTTCCAATTTTAGAGCCCAGCTACTACCAGCTGTAACAACTGTGTATTTATTTGAGATTTATTTATCTCTTGGCAAATTACAGAGTAGATTGACTTTCACAGGATGCATTGTGTGTCTTCTGTGTGCTGAGATTGTTGGGAGACTTTGATTATGTGGACTCAAAATTTTAACCACACAAAGACAATAAATTGGCAAATTTTAAGGTTTTGTTTAACAAGCTTTAAGTGTCTTTAAATCAATAATTTACTTGCTAAATTGCCAGGAGGCTGGTAAATTCCCGCAATGGTCTACCATTGGAGTAGTCCAATGTTTTATAGGGAGAGATTTGTATTGCACAGAGAGGAAAAAGGGAAGGGGAAATGCATTCCTAGACAGAGAAACTACTGAATGTCTGCAGCCTAAGATAGAGTATAAATAATGATGGGGAAAACCATTTTGTATCTCCCTATCAACCTTCTTATTAAAAACAGCCAATAAAAAACTACAATAATCAGACTGTTCCATGCAATGGGACAGAAACCCCTTTATGCCTGGAATAATCATCAAAAGCACTGTTCCCTTTATGCTAGGAGCAGAATAATTGTTCTGCCATTAGCTTCCTACAGAGGTAGCTGAAGAGCTGCCAGTTACAGAGATTTACTCATCATCAGGTGCTAAGTCATCACTCTTTAGACTGTGATTTAGACCAAGACCCATAGATTTCTTGAACAGGCATTCAAAGCTTGAGTTATACAACCCACTTATCATGCAGCTGCTTTTCTGCTACATTCTTTTGCAGTATATGTTGGGACTTCTAGCAGAATAAAATCATCCTGGTGACTTTCCAGGGACAGAAGATCCAGAAGAGGAAGATGTGGAAGTACTGGCTGTTCTTACTGTCCAATCCACAGGGGTACTAGAGCCAGCTGGCACAGACAAGAAAATTGGGCAAGCCTGACAAAAAAAGCCAATTTTCTGCAGCTGAAAATGCTAAAAGGCATTTGATGGGAGGCATGTAGTGAAAAGAAGCTTGCTTTTTGCCCTGCTTATGAAGTAGAGCTAATCATGCTGAAAGTGTTACTTCATACTTTCACAGATACTTTCCCTCTTACCTAAGCCATAAACCTGTTCTAACTACAGAGAAGGGTTGGAAAACAATACTTAGCTCTGTCAGTTTGCTTATGTTTTTGGAGAATATTTGTGACAAGGGTGCTATTTTAGCTTGGATAGTTCTGAAGAATGTACTTCATTACCCTTGGGTTATGGCAATTTCTAGTTGAAAAAGTCCCAGATTTCATTGCAGCAATCTCACCTTTAAATTATGCTATTTAGCTCAATTATTGGAAATCGGGCAAATTAGATAAAGCTATACAGTGCCCAAATGTAGGTGAAAAAGCAGGCTTTTCTATTTTACTGGTGGTACAAATGCTTTTGACCCATCTTATTTGCTGATGTCATCTCAGAAATGATTGCAGAGAAAAATGTTACCTAAAAATGACTGCATAACTTCTGAGTATAATGGAGACATGGAATAGATTTCTCTAATTCTTCTGGATATACCCAAGGGTCTAATCACATCACTTGAACAGCTCCCTCAGGCATACTGTGAAGGCCAGTGCTTTTACTCTGCTACCCTCCACTCATCTGTTTTGGATTCCTGTTCATACTGGTATTACTGGCAAGTTGCTGAAGTCAGAATCATCTTCTGACACCTGTCAATGTGTATGCCTCTTACACAGGCATTATAGTCTCTTATGATATAATACAGGTCCCAGAAGATCTCAATACCTTCAGCAGCACAAATCAGAGTGAAAACATTAATGTTTATCATCCAGTCTATTACTGTCAAACTCTGCCTCCAGCTATGCAAGTACCATGACATTCGCAGGAGCATTTAAATCAGGCAGTTGTGTGAGGTCTTTGTGTGTGTCCTCAAGCAGTTTAGAATATAAAGAAATGTTGATCCATGCCAGGGGATTCCTGATATACAGGGTCATACTATATGAAACTAATAAGATCAAGTACACACACGGATATCTTTTCAAATGAAATCTTATTAAGGGAACTTTCTAAAAATAAGGGATGTATATTAGGTTTTAGTTCAGGCAATTCTCTATTCATTTTGAAGCTCTTAGCTCTTCCACACTTATTTGTTATTGATTAATTTTCATTAATGCTGCACAAACAATAAAAAGTTATGTCCTTTACACAGACAGCTTACAACTTATATATGATACTAGGTATCATTACAAAATTGTCATCTCCTGCTGAGTGGAATCCTGAGTAAGGAGACGCTTCCTTTACTTTTATGCATCAATTTCTCTGCCTGATTCTCCTACTCTCAGTAAACTAAGATGCCATCTTAGAGAAAGAAGCACTTGCATTCAGAGATGTAGTGAAATTATTTGGCAAGGTTCCTAACCTAGATGATAAATGTTATCTGCTCTTTACAACTCCTTTCATTGAGAACAGTTCTTACATTTCATTGCCTTTGGATTTGGCAGTTGGTGGAAAGCTAAGAGATCACCACTATCAGAGGCAAAAAAACCAGTTCTGTACAACAGGTGTAGTTCTAAAAGCATGTAGTTACCTGCAAGGGAAAAAACACTCAAATGAGCAGCAGGAGTACTTTAAATAATTGTTAAGGTTTGATTTCTTGTGCTTCAGAAAAGCAATCTTTTTCATGCGCCCATCAGCAGTGTAGGTATTCAATGAGAAACTTAAATTGTTGATAGTCATGTTATCCCTTTTTCCTGATTTCTAGTTGTGTATCAAATATCTGATAGAAATGTATCTGCAGATGCTCTGCTGTTTCAGCTTTGTTCATCTCTTGAGACAGCTACTTATCAGAGAAAACTTTTGTAGAGTTTTGGTGGCTGTTGAAACACAGAGTCACACCACATGTTAATCCTGATGTGATTTTTAGCTTAATATTTCACTAGAAAATATTTTAAAAAAACCCTCTGCCTTTTGGTCCCTGATAACAGAAATTGTTTTTCACAGGTCACACTGTTGACTTTGAGTAAAGTATACATTCTGTGTTCATATGCAAGACACATAACAAACAGACTTGCATTCTGTGAGGAGCAAGGTCACAGGGATGTTTAGTTGATAAATGCTCTGTTTTGATGCTTTGAGTTCTTAACTCTGCTGCTTTGTCTCTAATCCACTTTTGAACCTGGGCTGCTGGGGGAAAAAGCTGTTACTTCTGTGCTAGGAAGGTCAGACAAGTGGATTAACATGAGAAAAAAATATCAGTAATCTCTTGATTTTTCCGTTTACCATATAACAGGGGAAATAGTACAATTAATCCTTTAACCTTTTAATGGGACTAAAGATGCAAGTAGCTCAGATGCAACCCTACTCAGAGTGGCTATCACATACTCTTTGGGTTGGTTTTGGTTTTTTGGGGCTTTTTTTTCAGGGGAAATGTTTAATGATTACATTTGGTGCAATTTTGTTTCTGGTGGATCAAGTCCTGCCTATCTAAACAAGTGCATTGGCTAAGAAGTCTTTACAGGCAAGATCCTGACTGACAGTTTTCCACTCTCTCTATTTTAATGCACTTTGGTGCATAGTTCTTCTGGTGGATTCTGTGTTCTGGCAATTATCCTGATTAAAAACCCATTGGAGAGTTTCTAAGGTGACAGCTTAAAGTTTTAATGCTCCCTGTGATTTGTGAAAAGGCATGCACGCTGCTCTCAAAACACACGAGAGGTTATTTAAGATGTGGCAAGCCCAAGTATCAAAATACAAAAATGCCAAAGAAATTTGTGCTCTCCAAATATTCTTGGCAAAAAGAAAATGCTCAATGTCTATAAAGAACATTTACTGGTGTCACGTTCACTGTAACAAAATGATGACTAGGAACATATTCATTACATCAGATTATATTTGTATAGCTCAAATTCTTGCAGGCTTAGACCTGCAGGAGCCCTTTCTGTACATTAGAACAGACCAAAGGTTAGTTACAATTTTGCTGCATATGTATGGTCATTCAGAGGCTATCTAGAAGGTAGGATTTTGATAGAGCATGTGTTATAGAAATGCTCCCTCCCTGTTTCTGAATCCAGTCTCAGTCTTGGCTCTAAGTAACCCTCACTCTGCGGTGCTTGAATACTCCTGTAGTAAGTGTGTTCAGAGCTTTTTTCATAAATGGGACAGGACTGCTGGGATAGGTTCTTTGAGCTTTTATTGCAGCATCTTCCTCATTACATGGTTGAGATAATAGAAAGATGGCAAAGGCTCACAGACAACCAGCAGCAGCCAAAGATTTCTTTGTTACAGAGCATTTAAAAAACTTTCTAGCCAATAGCATATTGCTAAAGCTTACAGACAATTGTTCTAGCCAATTACGAAAAGTACACGCACACCTGCTTCACACGATGCTTCCTTGTCTGCTTTTCTATTAACAATACACACTACTTTATTATTAAGCTTAAAACCTTCTACTACTTTGTGAAGCATATTTTTCTGCAGTCTTCAGGTCTATCTTAGCCGAGCCTAAATCTCAAGCTAGTGTTTCATGTCCTTGCTTGCTGTACTATTGTAACTTTTCTACTTTCAGACTTTGCCACTGCAGCTAGTTCTGAGTTTTCTGTTCTTTCTGTTTCTAAGGCGTGCTTTTACAGCTTTCTGGAAGTTTTACCTTTACAATTTCCCACATTTTCCCCTTTTGGTACAACTAAAAAGAAACTCTCTTAATTTTTTTACTTATTCACTATTTTGTGTTACATAGCTCTACTGTAATACGTATTTCTTTTTGCTTGTTTGAGGCACCTGTCATGTTTAAGAGTTGCTATTTTACACCACAGCAATTTTAATGCTGTGAAAGATCTGATCTATTCAAAGCATGTAAGTCAAATCCACTAATAGTTACTATTTATAGTTTTCCTCACATGGGGCACCATTTGTATTTGGAGATTTTTTCATGAATGGGCCTGCTTTTACAGCTTTCTAGAAGGCTTCTTACTTTTACTATTTCCCACATGAAGAAAATCTCTAATACCCTTGTTAGACTCTTCATTTTCTGGTGACCTGACGGCACCATATGCTACTAAGATGATAAAAGGAAAACATTTTTCATTGCTTAACTGCTGATAACATGCTAAGGTTATTTATTCATACTAAATGCTGAAAATCAAGCCATTTATCTGAAGTGGGATGAAGTGTGCCTTGGGAGATGCTTTTTTTTTGTGGTGTGTTTTCAAATGGATTATAATATTTAAAGAATGTTATACTAATTAGGAAATTACCTGCATAATAAAAAGATGTTATAAAAGGAAGAAAAAAAAAAAGAAAAAAATTGCAATATTGTAGTACCACAGGAGTACTGGTAAGTTAAGATAACCCATCAACCAGATTTTATTCTTTACCTTCCTTCCATGTCTCTTTCTTTGTCTCAGCACAAGAGTTTGAAATGAATCAGGATATCTATCCAAATAGAGTACACTGGTCACCATTGAAAAAAAATTTTTGCACTACACAGCCAGCTTTTATCTTCAGACTGTAAGGACCAGTCCAAAAATATGTGTAAATATTTTTTCTAAAGCTAAGCTGCTAGAGATTGTTGTCTTACTGTAATTTTCCTTAACCCTGTCTCACTTGAAGAAAGCAGAACAAATGGCATCCTTAAATTTCCCTGCCTATTTTGTCCAAAGAAACTTAAAATTTATGAGTGGTTTCTTTTCCCCTACTGATTCTTTTTATTATTTTCATTCTTTTGTCTGCTTGCTATGATAAACACTTGTCACAAGAGACAAAGGGTGCCATTAATTGCAAAAAAGAGCAATCCAAAACATCCTAAGTATTGGATGCATCTTTTTCTGCTTTTTTAAAATCAGAACTGTCTAAGAACTTTTACTGCTGTTCCAACTTTTTCTCAAATTAATTTTAAAAGTCAAAACCTGCTGACGAAAGCTTGTTTCTAGTCATGAGGAAGACTGCTATTGCACTTAAAGATGAACTATGTAAATTTATTCTCTCTATATTCCAACAGGAAAAATAAATAGCCTTCTAAATAAGGGTGAGACTAGAGGGAATGGCAATTCATAAAACCAATGAATAATAACAAATATAGCAGCAGCATTTTTAAAGACTGGTGTCTTTTCTGAATAATATTCTAAAAATGAATTTGTCAGAAAGTTGTACTTCAGGAAAAGAGACACACTTTTTGCTTTGTACATGGAAAGGGAACATGTTACCTCTCATATGTTTATATCACATTAATCAGTCAAAAAAATAGAAACTTTTGCTACTTGTGCTATCTGCAGAACTCTAGAAATTAATTGCTAGCTAAATCTAACTATTCAAATTTAAAGTACTGAAGGCTTATTATACATTCAGTATGGTTAATGTAAGCATGGAATTCTATCTTATCCAACAATACTATAGACATATGTAATAATATTATATAAATAATAATACTAAATAAATATATATTAATATATAATGCTGTTAAGAAAATGTCTTGCATTACTGTGCATAAATCAGTTGAACCTTAGAAATGGTGGCAAAATAGTGTAGAGCAACAGGAAGGAGAATTTTCCCTTCCAGTTCACTGTAGACATCTACAACATAATATTTAAGAAAGAATATCAATATGAATTCACATTCAACAAAATTAAAAAAAAAAAAAGGAATTAGGGAAACTTGAAGGCATGTGTGGGCATGTGTGGACAGTCACAGAGAACTTTTATTTCTGACCATGAAAAATAATTTTATATGGCAAAATTGAGAATTTCATTTGTAGCTGCTGGTAAGAGAAACTGGGTATTACTTTTCATTTAGAAAGCCGTTCAATTTAAGAAAATCAATTTAATTTCAGACACATTATCTAGGTGTTCCATATTTGCTCAGAGTGTCTCTCTCTCAAATATTCACAGAAACACATAGATGAAGCTGTAAACACTTTGCATAAAAACCACAAGCATGAAGGAAACAGGAAACACAGGGTAAAAGAATTCAAGACATGATCCAGTTTAGATGTACAACTAACCAGCTACCCTTACTGAATTTAGGCCACCTCTTCAAAGATACTACTATGCCACCATTTATTTCTGTCTTTTTACAGTCTGTGTCCCTCCAAACCCTAAATAAAATGATGGAGCTCTTCCTTTCAGGAAAGGAAATCTTGAAATCAGAGAACAAAGTCAAACACTCTGCAAAACAGATATGATCAAAACCAAGAATATATGGAAAGAACCTGGGAAATTTGGAAATGGAGTGCCTACAACCAAATGGACTGAGAGGAAATGAGGTGCAGTGAAAAGGACCAAAACTTGCCAAAATTACTCCAAATGCTGAAATCAGGGAAGAAATGTAAATAAGGAATGAAGAGAAGACCCGAGAAATGAAAGGCTACAACAAAAAAAAGGGAGAATTTGGAAACCAAGTGAAAACCCTAGAAGTGAATGGAATGACAGGAAATGCAGAGAAATGCATTGAAACTTGCCCAAATAATCCTCATTGAAACTGCGGTATGGTTGGCCAGGCAATCACCATACTCAGTGCTTCCGATCTTTCTCTTTTTTTGCCAAACTTTATATACTGAACTTTATATACTGAGTATGATGTTGTTTGGTCTGGAGTATTCCTTTGGTCATCCTGGTCAAGCCTGAAGTGTGCAGCCACGTTCATATGCCAAGTGACTGCTAATTATGCCTGAAGAAAGTTTTATTCAGCTTTCATGCTCTTAAGAAACAAGCCTTCTTCTACCCAACAGACTGTACCCATTTTTACAAACAATTATTAGACATCCAAAACCACATGTGTTTTCTTTCTTTTAATCTGTTTATCCATTCTATTATCTGAAATTTATTCTTTGTACCTAAATCAATACTGTTGTGGTAGCATAAGAATTTTTTGCCACATTGATTTCCCATAGTACTGCATTGTCATTTTAGCTCAAGGTGAAGAAGCTGGTAGGATGAGAGCAATCATCAGAATAATAATCAAAGAATTATAAACCAACTTGCACGTAAGAAATTGAAATGTTGCTTGAGTTCTTGGGCTATTATGAACTTCAAGAGCAAAACAAAAATGGTTGTTAACATCAAAGGCATTGCATAAAATCATCCATTTCTTGACAAAATCAACATTCTTAAACATGTGTTAGTGTATGAAATAAGTGTTGGAATCAAACCAACTATTGTTTTCTGGCATCAGTTGAGTGTCCTAATACTCTGAATATTTTTCTTCCAGTGTTCTTATTCTTCCCAATTAGAGACAATTGTCTGTGGGTGGTTGGGGTAGAGAAGGAATAGGTCTTCATATTTCAGAGACAAGAATACCCTGAATGAGATGATATGTCTGACAGAGTGTAAAATGAAAGGTAAAAGCTTCCATTATTAACAACCAAGTGCTTCTTTGGGACATAACTTCAGGCCTGTATCTATGGTTTTAACCACGAGTACACCAAAGTAACAGCAATGCTGTTACTGGTTTTAAAGAATGTGGCTGTGCTATCACAGTCAAGTTTGCACAAAATTTATTTATCTAATTACTCCCAGTGCAATATTAGCTTGAAAACTGGCTTTAAGTTAGAAGAGCCTGGACACTGGTAAAGAGCTGTCTGAATGCAAGCTCATGGAACCTACAAGGCAAACTCTAGCTAGCAACCTTCATCTTCACCAGTGCAACGCTGGCCATGTGCTGCTGTTCTTATCGTGAAGCCAGTGTTTTGCAGAGGTGATTGTTCTAACACAATATTTTTACAACAGATATGTCAATGTGGACAGTCACAAGAATCAGTCAGGTAGTTAAAACACCTGAACTAATCTGTTCAAAAAGCCTCAAACAGAGAGCTAGCTGTTGCACTATATTGTCAGAGGGCCTAGTCTGGCATAAGACTGATGAACTTAAGGTCAAAATAACGTTAATTGGACAGCATGCACATTAATGACTACAGTGGTGACTTGTGCTTACTATTTTCTTGATCGCTCTTTGAAGTTAACCTAAATAATTCTGCATGTGAATTAGTCTGAATATCCAAAGATAACATCAAAACTGTGGGGAAGTACTGAGAAAAGTCAATGCATCATCTAATTATGTGTCCTGTCCTCCATGATAGTATAAGAACAATTCAGTGAAAGTTTTATTTACTGTGTTATACGCTCAATATCTAAGAAGTTGTTAAACCATGTTTTATTATCTATTTCTTTACTAATGATTTCTAACACTGTATTGCTTTTTTACAATTGCTACATACTGAACTGATGCTTTTACAGAGCTGTGAGTCATAACCCCATAATTTCCCCCCTGAGTAGTAATGGGGAGCTCTGAAATCATCATTTTACATATGAAAATAAGTCTTCTTTTTGTTTGATAGTATTTGATAGTTATCTGCACTAAATACCTTTTTTTGTTGCCCATTGAGTTTCATAAAGTATATAATTCTGTGACAGTGGTCATCTATATTATTATGAAAGTGCCATGAACAATTTAATCACCTTAAAATTAATATTCCTTTCCAGATAATTTGCAAGAAAATAGAGTCAGGCCCACTTAAATCAGCATTCTTTGAACAAAATAATCTACAGTATTCTGGAAAGAGCATAAATATTAAAGCAACAGGAGAAGGAACACTAAATATTCTTCTAGAATTTGAGGACTTTAGCAGATAAAGATTTGTATTTAGAACTTCAAGATGAATATTTCTTCTATTAATTTGTTTGCTTTCCAAATCCATCTAAATTTTCACCATCCACAAGCTTCCCTAAAAATCTCAGAGTGCAATCACTTCTCTATATTTGAAAAAAAATTTTTTTTTTAAATTAATTGATCAAATTTTACCATTCTGTCGGTGATCAAAGAACATTTTCCTTAGTTTTTCTTTTGGCCACGCTGCTTCAGATGATTCACTGATATAACAAATGCTTTGCAGTTTTCTCTAGTGCAAAATCAAACTGGGTTTTGGGCAGTTAAATTAAAAAATTTGTGCAGTCTTTTTCCAGTGGAAAGCAACTTATTTCAATGCTTTGTGTTTTCATAGTATCTCCATGTGTTTCATGATATGGATAATGGTCCTTATAATAGTATAATTTGACATCATATTGATATTCATTTATTTTAAGGAACTTAGTGAGTATTAAACCCCAGTATGCATGTCAGGTAACATGAAATGGCACATGGGCATATGTGTGAGTATAATCACTACAATAAAGAATTTAGTTTCAATAAGTCAATGACAGAAATTCACAAAAAGCATACAAAGGCCCAGCATTTTCCTTTCAGCTCCCAGCATCTTCAGGACTGATGACAGCATGGAAATGGCTATAAATAATAGGATAACTAGAAGTTAAAATAATAAAATAAAGACCTGACTTTAAAAACTAAAGAAAAGTTGAACAATTCATGTGAAGTCATAAGACTTAACACTGCAGATGAATTCTGCTTTCTGATTCTATAACCAAGTGAACCTCTCATGCTTCCTGTAATTATTATTGCCATTGTGTCAGAAAAAAGATATTGAACACTAAAAATTCTGTAAACTTTGCTGGTTCATATCTTAATATGAATAATAGCTTCCAGAGTAAAACAAGTGGGTATTATTATCTTGAAATTGTCTGCTTTAGAGACTAGAGAGAAAATGGGGCCTTGATACACGCTCTGTTCTTAAGCATCCTGGAGTCCCCACTTCAGAAGAGGGAAATAGATGAGAAATAGTTCTGAAATGAACTCAATTGACCTTGGCAACAGGCACACTAATGGCTCTGGAAGTGGAGACCAGGGCAGGCTACTTATCCTCAGTGTCAGAAAGCAATTAAATCTGCTAATTACCAAATTATGTGTTCAAATTCTCAAAGGCAAGCATAAGCAGTAATGATTAACCATTTTACAAAGAAATTCTTCCCTCTCTCTCCAACTGTTCCTGGGTATTCCCAAAAGATAACATTTTCACACAGGAGCACTTATGTCACACTAAATGGCAATGATAGCCTTTGCTTTCTCCTTGGAGATGGTACATTTATGAGTCCCAAGTGTCAGGCTGTGAGACTGGACACTGTGTTTAACACAGTCATAACCATGATGGTATGAAATTTACATAAGTGAATTTATTGTCAGAGCTGCTACTGGGGAATGGAGAGGTAGAGAAATTTCTAGAGTCTTGCTTTTCAAAGGTGAAGAGGTGAAAAAAGGAAAAAAGAAGAAAAAAGTTGTAAACTATTTCCTGGTGTAATTGTTAAAATCAACTGGTAAATCTTGAGATATTACAAAAGCACAAGACCCTATAGTGTCAGAATAAATGTTTATGAGTTTCCACCTTCAAAGAGGAGGTTGTTTTTGCCAGAAAGTCTTTGCCGTATTCTATACAAAGACAGCCAAAGCAGAACTAAAGTATTTCCTGGGGGTCTTTTCTGACATCTTTCCCTAAGCTCCAAGAACTTAGCCTGCTGAATAAAGCACATGAAGAGGTTATTGTAAAAGTCCAATGCACAAGAATAAACCTAGGTTATTTATATGAAAGTTAATTTCTACGTGTCAATAACAGGTCAATGCAACATCACCAGAACAAACTCAGCTGCATTCTTTCCAAGTAGTGCTGCTCCCTAGCAGATTTATTATCCTCTCATACATCACACCAGCAGGCTGCTGGAAAGAGGAAGAGAAAGGGCTGCCCTAGAAACATTTGATTAGCCTTTAATTAACTTCTACTTTGCTGTGGATCATCCACGTAGTCAGAGAGCAGGCTTAAAGGAAAAACACAAAGAAGCACAGCTGAGAATAGCCCCTGCATGTAGGTCAGCCTGCCACTTGGTTTACATATACCTTTGAACCCTACTGTTTTGGGGTTAAAATGAAGAAAAATTAAATTTCCTGATTTTTACAAAGTTTCTTCTTTTTGGTTTTTTTTTTTTTTGGTTTTTTTTTTTTTTTTTTTTTTTTTTTTTTTTTAACAAAAAAAATAA
>NW_024527155.1:1416542-1563234 GCF_017590135.1 Pyrgilauda ruficollis
AAAAATTTTTTTTTTTTTTTTTTTTTTTTTTTTTTTTTTTTTTTTTTTTTTTTTTTTTTTTTTTTTTTGCAACTAGAAGCATAATAAGTTGTTCAATAATGAAGGGTCAAAACAGTTGAAATAATTTTGCAAGTAAAGAGTGCTGAACTACTGTGGTTTGACAACTGCATTGAAATTTATCTCCTGTGTTCCTTGTGTCTGTTAGTTCACCAAATGTTGACAGTTCAGACTCTGCTGGACTTGGTATGCAGATGAGTGAAACTTCACTGTATGAAGCATAATTTTAAAAGAAAACCTTCATTATCTCTACTGTGAAATATCCTGCCAGTCTGAGCATTTTTATTTTTTCTTAATTTCAAGATTTTTGGAACAGTGTTTTTCAGCACTCTCTGCAAGACTTACTGTATGAAGAAAAAGACTACAGAGAAATATCATTTTTCATTGCACTTAAACCTCTATCACTCTATCACCTGTATCACTCCTGTCCACACAGCACACATCTATTCTCTGCAGCCTATCTTTGCACTGCAGTTTGAAACACACAGTAAGTTCAAGTGGGTCTGTTGTGTTATCTCTGGTTTTTAAAGATACCTAGATATTTATTACACTTATAAATAGGTGCCATTAATCCTTTGAGACAAAACCTTAAAAACTAGAATATCTTTTATCTGAATTTGTGCTTCCTTTTCTTCTGCCTAGAGCATGCTGAATCTTAAGTGGCTTTTCATAGGATTTAAAGACACAGGTTCTTGCGATCGTAAAGATTGAATGAAAAACATAACTTAATTACATTGTTTCTTGATTTTTAATGTAAATGCTTTATCCCTTTTCAAAAATATGGCAAAATCATCACTTCTAGGAGCACATATCATAGAAACACCAAATCATAGAATAGTCTGGGTTGAAAGGGACTTTAAAGATCACCTAGTTCCAACACCCTTCCATGGACACCTTTCCCAAGATCAGATTACTCAGAGCTTCACCCAGCCTGGCCTTAAACATTTATATGGACGGGGCATCCACAAGCCCCATATGCAATAAATCATGTGTGTAATATGCAATACCAGAATTCAATTTATTGTAAAGTCATATGAGAAAGTTGTGTTTCATTTTTACCTCACAACAAGTTTCTGCCAACTCTAAGTTTCTATAGGACTTACTTTTCCAGCATTCAAGTCTTGAGTAACTTCTATCTGCTCAGGGACACAATACAGCATCTTATTCCTCTTCTTCACATCCATGATAGAGCTTCCTACAATAGTAACAGACGGAAAGACTCAAGATTCATTAATATTATCTGTATTTAAAAATTATGGAGCTTTATTGATTATTTCTTAACCTTGATAGTGTTGGGGATTTTTTTTTCCATGCCAAAAAGTGACCCCTTATTACACAATTAAGTGAAATTTTAAAGATGGATGAGAATATCTGGAACACAAGATTGATATAAAAATAATTGATGAAACCCAAATTTTAATTGAGCATTTTAAAATTAACATGCTTTGATGATTTAATGGGTTTGTTTAAGTATACAAGTTTATTTGGGTAGATGCACCTAAGAATATATCCCATCAGAACATTTAATAATTCTTAACATCTTTTATGTTTATAGATCAGTGATCTTTGTTCTTAAGTTCCATTAAGACTGTAAAGACACATGCAGGTGATTCTGAGACAGCCTTACTTATTTACTTATTTTTTAAAATTTTTATTATAAAAAGGCAATTTTGAACTTCTTGACTTCTTCAAGTTCTCACCTGGTAAATAACTGGTTTTTACTAATTCATATGGACTACGGTTGTAGCAAGATAATATTAAGTGACAGGAGTTAATAAATGACCCTATATACAAAATTTTAAATATTATACTCCAGGTATAATATTTAAAATAAGTATCAAGTGGAGGGTCACCACTAACAGCTTAAAAGAGTTCATCTGTGACTTTACCAGTAAAGTTTTTTTGCGTAATAAATTCATATACGTGCATCTTTCATGTATTTATCCACATATATGTGACAGTACCTTGTTTTTTACCCTTACTGAACCATTTCCAGAATTTCTTCCCTAGTTTCCCCATTTTTCAAAATGTAATTTAAAATATCTCTGGGTTTCACAGAGAATAGGAGAATTATCTAGTATTTGAGAAGTATCTAAATATAAAATTCTTGAGTATATTGTTGGATTTTCTTGTTTTTGCACTAAAACAGAGAGGTGCATTGACACAGCTCTCTGCAGCATTTTTAAGTATCCAAAATACAAGGAGCAAAATTACTTTTCCAAAATACATTCAACCCTCCAGCTTCTGCAAGTCTAGCCTCATTCACTTATGGTGCTCCTGCAAAAAAGTGTTAGCATGATCAGTGGATGGAAAACTTCTAAAATTGGCTGGAAATACCATATAATCCTGTTCTAAATTTAAAGGAAAAGGAAAGCACTGAAGAAATTGTCCAGACTGAATTCAATGAAGGCCTTTCACAGCTAAAGAGCAGATCCTTGGCAACAGACTGCATTTCTCAAACAGAGAGAAAGAAAATGGAATTTCATTCTCTAAATGCTTAGATGATAAAGATATTCAGTGTATTTGAAATTAGCTCCTGTAAGTATTTTTGCCCTATGAGTCAGTAGAACTCCACAGTGAGGTGCCATAACAATGTTTATTGTCTTTCAGTTTAGTGTGTGTTCTTTCTCTCAATGTGAAATATTATGAGACAGCAGTGGGCTCATTTTATCTGGGCTATCCTGCAGTTGCCTTCTGATTCTCATTTTATTGGCTATGCAGAGAAGATGCCATTTAAAACTTTAATTGCCAGAGAGGGTTGTGAAATATTCACTGAGATTTACTACTTTCCCTTTGTGATGTGCCTTCACAGCAAAGTGACCCTGGTGGTTAGGAAGCATATTGTATAAATGGCAATTTAACGAGGGCTTGGAGACTATGAGGTCCCCAAAGAACACTTAATTTTGAAATTTTCTTGTTATGGAGTATTTTATGGAGAAATCCTGGCAGGAATTCCAATGAAGATAACCAGGGTCTTTAGCCAGAGACATTATAAAAAATGGAGCAAAATTCCTAGTTAATACTGTAAAGACCGGCAAACTGCATATCCATGAATTCCAATCTTATTGTTTAACTAAACTGATGAAGAGAAGCACTGACATGAAGAAAGATCTTTATTTTTAATATGTAAATAACCTGCACATTTTTGAGTTATTAGTGAGAAATCTAATCACAGTATTCACAGTAAGAATAATTGTTCAGAACATAACAAGTATGTTGATAGCTTTCCTGTTTTCAAGAGCAGCATAATACATAGTAGATGTATTACTTTAATACACAGATTTTCTAAAAAATTGGAATTCTGCTTCTAATCTACTGCATTTTCTGCAAGGCAGCTAAACAATTTCATTCATTTTATTGCTTGTTAACTTTGAAACATAAAAATGACTATTTATATGTTAATATTGAGTATTTCACTACTGATAATTTTTAGGAAGAACTTGCTTTACTATTCTCAGGTCCAATCCAGTACTGATTCCACTGTTTATTGAGATTTTAAACTGCTATACTCCTTTTAAAACAACTTCTGTTGGGTTAAGCCCAAGAGGCAGCTAAGCCCCACACATTCACTTTCTCCTCCCTTCAGTGGGAAAGTGAAGAGAAGCATAAGGGTAAAAGTTAAAAAAACAACCTAGTGTGTTGAGCTAAAGACAGTGTAATAGGCAAAGCAAAAGCTACACAAAAAAAAGCAAAGCAAAATAAGGGATTCATTCAGTACATCTCATCAGCAAGCCGATGTTTAACCATTTCCAAAGAAAGCGGGGCTGCATCCTTGTGCAATAGTTAATGGTGAAGACAAAAGCAATAACTCCAAAAGTCTCTTACTTTCTCCTTTTCCCTGGCTTTTATTGCTGGACATGAAACTATCTGATAAGGAATAATCCTTTGGTCAGCTGTGGTTAACTATGCTGGCTGTATCTTCTCCCAGATTCTTGTGCACCCCAGCCTACTCACTGGCAAGATTTTATAAACTAACCAATTGTATTTACTAATATAGAGGAAATCTACTTCTGAAATGAGGGCCACATGAGGTTCTTCAAAGAAAAGGAATGTAAGTTTAGGAATGTAAAGAAAGGTTACAGTAAGTGACTGTCTATGCCATATGCCATGAATATATTAAAGCTTGTGATAGGCTGTCACTCATGGTATTTGATCATTAGTGTCACAGAAACTACCTTGAAAATTCTGTCAGAGAATAAAATGCAGAACACAATTTGAAAGGTTAAATGGCAAAGTTCTATCCAAAACTATCTGTATATGAAAACCAGATAGTTATTTCATAAAGATTTTTAGCCTTTGGCACTGTTAGTGACTAAGACCTGAGAGAAATGTGTCCCTTTCAGCTGCTGACAAATCCTCAGACTAAGTCAGGTCACTTCAACAGTCCTTTCACTTTGTTCTTGAGGTGGTGATGATTGAACATTCAAGCAAGCATCACCAGAGGTGAGAACCTAATTGGGATTGGAATTCTGCCAGCAAAATGAAAGTATGCAATGTCCAAAAAAAGCCAAACCAATCTACAAAAACCCAAATTAAAATAGATAGCTGCTCTCCCTGTCTCTGTAAGACACTTAACCATGAGCATACACAAATAAGATCAGTGAGTGCACAGACATTTCTATTGAAAAATTAAATTCTTTGCTGGACTAGATGTATAAAATTTAAACTGGTCAGGTCCAACAACAGAATAGTCATAATTTCTAATGGCAGCTACAAGTGAAGTAAATAAATGATTTGTCAAAATGTCATTGCAAGGAGTGACAAATATTCACCCCTATTCCCTCAGAGTCCTCAAGCATATGCACCATGAAAAATGGTGCTGCTGCTCTTGCACATTGTTTCCTCAGCAGGTCAGGAGCTGCTGCCTGTCACAGCAGTGGTGTACAGGCTCACAAGATGGCTGGAAGCAATCCCAGATGGACAGCCCACAGGCGGCTCGTATCCGGCAGGCCCGTGAGGGCCGGGGACCGGGACCAGCTGCCCTCAGAGCCCCCTGCAGCAGCCTGACTTCCCCAGCCCTCTCTCACCTCAGTCTCCACCTGGTATGAGACTGGCTCCCAAGGGATTCACATACCCATTACTGGAGTCAGTGCTCCTCGGTACTGCTGGAGGTTCCCTCATGAGGCTCCTTCACGCTGCCCACAGGCTGCAGCCCCTCAGGAGCTGGCCGAGTGGGGAGGCGGTAGGCCCAGAAGGAGAGCCGCTGCTGGCCGCCACTGGCACGTTGTGTGGGAGCAGTGTCTGGGCTCAAAACCTGTGTGAGGGAGGCAGGTGGTGCAACACTTGGTGAAAAATAACCCGAGTGTTGCACACCTGAGCATTTGGGAATTGTCTGTTCAAAACAGCTCTGAAGAAAAGGACACAAGTGTCCCAGCAGGCAGCAAAATCTATGTGAGCCAGCAGTGCACCCTGGCAGAAAAGAAAACCAAGTCCAGAGAAGTGATCCTTGAACTCCGCAATTGAGAAGACCAGGCCTGGGTCCAGGTTTGGGCTCCTTGAGCCACAGTGCAACTTTGTGAGTCTCCACACCTAACCAAGAACTCCATTCTTCATTTCTTCCTCAAAGGTATTTTTTGATCATTGATATCCTATCCCAAGACTGACCTTGGTAATGGGCCCACAAGCGTCTGCAGTGGCAGACCTGACATGATGGTAACACTTATCACACTGGGAATGCAGCAGTGGCAGCTGCAGATGCAGCCCATTGTCTCCAGGAGCTCTGAAAAGAGTTTGGCTTCTTATGGCTGTTTCCAAAATTTTCTGGTGCAAGAGTGTGGCACATGAGGGCAGACAGATGGTCAGTGTACTGTGCTGAAGGGTACTTGCGTTAAGTAGGCACAGAGATTATGGAATATGTTCCCAGCCAGCGATGCTCCAAGTTCTTTGCAGTGAAGATATAGCAAATTGGTTTCAGAAAGAGCTAGCCATGAATAGGGAGGATGCACACTGCTCTAGGTTAACAGGAATTAGGTTAACGCAATTATTCCCTGAAGCAGGTGACAAGAACAATAGTAGATGTAGACTAAAGGTTGCAAAACTGGTTCATTTAGTTATGACTTAGCTGAGACTGATTATTCTTTCGTTTGTGTTATATCTTCTAAAATATCTTTAGACAGCCTTCTAAAAAGGTCTTTAGATTTTTTTGAAGAGCATTTTTTGCTTCAAAGGCCAGATTGTATCTAAACATTTTTCACCCCTTTTTTCAGTTCAGGTAAAAATATATTAGAGTCAATGCTAAAAATATCAGCTTAACTTGAATGTCTTCTTCCCCAGTAGTTGTCAAGATGATGATCAAAACTTTCAATAACCTCACGTTAAATGTCAGTGATATATTTAATCCAGATTAAAAATTAAATTTCAGTGATATATTTAATCCAGATTAAAATAAAAATTAATTTTGGATTATATGCTATCATTTTCAGAAATAAATCAATTTTGAGCACTGTATTTCATGTCCCTGAATATTACATGGAGAAGCAAAAAACATGACCTGTATAAACAATTATTTTATTCACTGAGATGAATTAACACATTCAATATGTAGTCAATATTTAGTAAAGGCACTAAAGAGAACAAGAATGCCAAGAAGTGAAAGGAAAGATAGAATTGGAGGTTTGCCCTGACCAATGACAATATCTTGAGATTATTCTCTTTAAAATGTATCATTAGAGCAGTCATAAGTGACAAGCTCAAATTTAATGAAAGGAGCTCTGAATGGGGTTTTTTGTCTTTTTTTTTTTTTTTCATATGAGTTGCAATTATTCATGTTTGTTTAGGTGTGTTCAGGCCTTTTTAGTCCTGTGGAAATCTCCTCAAGAGAGGCAGACTATCACTGAAGACGTTTTTTATTGAAAAATTTTCTTTAAATTGCCTGAGTTTAGAGATCAGTGTGGCGGCTCCTAGGTGTATAACTGCACCTAAAGAAGAAAGATGTTGAATATCAATGCCATTGTTCTGTTTTTCTTGGAATTATTTTGATAAACTCAGTGCACCTGTCAAGTGTTGGGTAAAAGACCTGGAGAATGTCCTGTTTTTATTTACACTGAAAAATTTCTTCTAAAGGATTTGTTTTGATAGTGGAATCTATTTTTTCAACTGGTTGAAAATTACCTGCTTTTGAAAAATTATTTTTTTTTTACGTTTCATATTGAAAACATCAAAACATCAAAAAATCAAAAGGCTGTGGGACAAAAAAAAGATTTTTTATTTTCAAGAGTGTTACTCAAAACTCTAATTTTTTTTCCAAGGAAATTATAAATATATTATTTTTTTCAGATTTCCTGATTTTGTAGAGTATTAAAAATACAGATATTATCTGGAAAATAAAAAGATAACATGTTTTTTTCCATTTTGAGGAAGAGTAAAAAGTATAAATGGGTAAATACTGGAACTGCCAGTTGGAAGCCACTATTGGAAATATGTTTAGCCTAATTTAAACTTCAAATCCTGCGTGTCAGATACAACGAAATCCCTATAAATAATTATTATAAATAATTATTTTTCAAAATCCAGTCACTGAAGTAAAGCATCAGAATTAAGAGAAACAAATGAGGAAAAAGTCACCCAGAATTGATCCAGCAGACTAGTTTTGTCATTCTGTATAAATAATCTGTATAGATTTATTTGAGAGAGAAGAATAATTCTATTTGAGTATTCTTTGGGACCTTTGTCTAAGGAAGAAAATTTATATTTGTAAGTGTGCATCAAATTATTACTCAATACAGACTTTATGTCCAAGTTAGAAACAATGCTCAAATATTTATATATTATTAGCAGTGTCAAAGGAATTAGATTTTTTTCTTATATCTTGAAAGATAAGAGGGTATATAAGTCAACCTGGTCACATATTACTAAGTGTTGTCAGCAATATCTCACCTTAGCTGGAGACATACTTTGTTTAGCCAGAAACATATGAATGAAGCAAGAATAAATCGCATGAATTTAAGGTATTTTGACTTAAGAACTGGGAAGACTAGGTATTTTCAACACAATTAATCAAGCTCAGAATGATAAAATTTCAGTATAAGTAGTTTTGGTGATCCTGGTATATTTTAATTAATTAAGTCACAGAATAAAAGTAATGCGTAAAAACTTGTCTATTATTTAAATATGGAAAACGAGAGCTAGTTGAAATTATCAAAATTGTGACCTTCCAGTACCTGAAGGGAGCCTACAAGAAAGATGGGAGGGACACTCTTCAAGGACATGGAGTGACAGGACAAGGGGGAATGGTTTCAAACAGAAAGAGGGTAAGTTTAAATTAGATATTAGGGAGAAATCCCTTACTATGAGGAAGGTGAGACACTGGGACAGGTTGCCCAGAGTTGTGGACACCCCCCCGATGTGTGTTCAAGGCCAGGCTGAATGTAGCTCTGAGAAACCTGGTCTAGTAGAAGGTGTCCCTGGCAGGACAGTTACAGCTAGATGAACTTTAAGATCCCTTCTAATCCAAGCCATTCTATGGTTCTATGGTTCTAAGATTCGGTGATTTTGAGTCTTTTCATACCTTCATCATGTTAAATCTTGACGAGGTAAATTCATTAGGTAAAATACATTTTTAACATAATTTCTTGAAGGGAGTGAAAGTTTATTTCATATCTGAAAATATAGAACTGAAATTTGAGTCCATTCTTGGGGTTTGGATTGAGAAGTAAATACTAATGAAAAATATTATTTTAATTTCAAGAATCTTAAAAGATCAGCTACCCATTAACTACTCAAAGCAGGTCATGATTTAAGATTAGATTTTTACCAACTGTTAGTTTATTGTAGACTTTAAAACTGTCCTCTGGTCTGCAGCAGACAGTACATCCAGTTGATTGAGAACTAGTATTGTGGCATGGCCTTTGAAATATGAGTATATTAGCAGGTGAGAATATCTCTTGTAACACATTGAGCTTTAGGATGTGTCTGAGCACTTCAAAACAAAGGTCTTTGTTATTAAAAGTCTTCAATGTTAAGGAAGTTTCTTAATATAGAGCTTTTGAATAATAGAGATAGTACGTTTTATAGCTCCTTTGTTAAAATTCTTTGTAAGTTCTATTCTAGAATTTAAAATGCTTGTGCTTTATGCCGCTTGCATGTGAAGACTTTCTTTTTTTTCTTTCATTTTTTTCATCCATGCAGTGGATGAGAGTGCAAGTATCACAGATTTTCTGACAGAGACAATATTCAGCCCACTAAGAAGCTTTTCTATTCAAAACTAGAAATAAAGTTTCAGGGCTGAAAAGATACTCTGCAACTTGATTTTTTTTTCCCTGCTTCAATTAGTCCTCTAACCTTGAAATGTCTTGATCTCTCTCTGTGTCTGTCAAATGCTATATGATATCACACAGAAAAGGTAACACAAACTGTTACTGTAGCTTCTCTTGAGTTCTATGCATGTACATCGTAGTGCTTCCCCTCCATCAGGACTTTAGATAGCAATTTGTCAGTGAAGACTCTTGTGCTTTAGCCACCACCATATAGATTTGTATTCCACTTCAAAAACCACATCTGTGTAAAAATGTATGGGAGTCATCCATATGTGTGTATAGGCACCCAAACATGGATACATTCTGGCAAATAAATCCCCTGAGACTTTAATGACGCTTAGCTCAATCCTAGTTTCTTCCTATCTCTCTGAAGAAGGGATTAAAATATATATATATTCTCAGTTTTGTAAGAAGATTGGAATTCTATTTCCTTTCTATTAATGTATAAGCACTTCTGGTATGCCCAGAACTACTGGCAAAGACAGAGAGACCACTCTCCTGAAATTCTTGTGATCTGGAAATAATTGCACAGGAGGTAACCTACAGAAAAAGAGAATAAAGAGGACAAAACTGGAATGGCTTTATTTAATTTTGTGTATAAAGAATTGGTTGGAAAAGAAAATTAACTAATAAAGCGTCCATGTAGCTGACAGACAAACTGAAACTATTCCCCAGCCTAATTCCGACGTGATTGAAGGTGATAGAATTTGCAAAGTGCTTTCAAAGTGTAAAAGGTGAGGGAAAGCCTAGAGAAACATGGGAACTCGGTAGATGGAATTACATGAAAGAACTGTCATTGAAGAAAAAAGATTAAATGATATATCGTCTTTTATTTTTTTGAAATGTAAAGATGTGAGAAGACTTAATTGAAGCAGAATGCATAGTACAGGTAGGGACACTAAATCTTGATGTTGTTACTAATGGAGAGTCCATGGAGGTGTTGACCTAAAGAAGGCATAGTATTGCAAGTGATGGGGGGAAAATCAGTGAAAAGAGATTTTAAACTCTGTACTTTTGCTGTACTTTTACCACAGTAAGGCCTATAAAGCTTTCATCGAAAAATACATCTGTAGTTCTCATAGGTTAACTATAGATACAAATAAAGCACTAGAAAATTTTTCTAAAGATACCCACACAATACCTTCCTTCTATGTTATAGATTTCGTAAAAATTTCCCTGATTTTAAAAACTGTTTCACTGTATTTTACATACTTTTACTACATATTTAAATGCTTTTAGAAAACATCATTTCACAATGCAAATGTACTTTGCAATATGCAAACAATTCCAACAGAAATGACATTTGTTCCCCAAAGTTTTCCTCTATTGCCTCTCAGCATGAAACATGTATTGATTCTAGCCTCAAGAGCTGCATTCCATTCTTCCTCCATTTTAGCAGGTGATAAATCAAAGGTGACAAAGTAGAAGTGAACAAGTGGGACTCCAGGGAGAGGGGTAAGGTAGCCTCTTCTACCTGGCTGGAAAAAAACAGCTTCCAAACGACTAAATTTAAGACTTAAGAAAGTTACTCAGCGTTAAGGAGAAGATTGCAAGAAGATTTGGTGCTTTCCAGTTGTCATATTTTCTCAAGAAAAGAGTTTCTTTATGAATAGTTTGATTTTTTTCCCTTTGATTTATTTGTTTGATAGTGTTTCAATTCATTCTTTGAAGAGCTTCTATTCAGTATCTGTATCTTTTTATCATAGCAGATTAATAAAGACATGAAAATTACTTCTTATCTTATTCTAACCTTTTTCTCTGCCTCCTACTGGACTTCTAAGGAGTTGTCCATCAGAGTTGTCTGAAGTGCTTTTTTAATTCCTGGGAAAACAGGAGAAGAGGTAAATAGATTAAAAAAGTCATTTTCTGACTTTGCATTCAACTGAAATCCACAAATTCCCTCCTGGCAGGGTTTCCTTTTTGCATTCGTTCTTTTAAATCTTTGTCTTCCAATGCAGCGGTTTCTTACTACTTCTTAGCAGTTTGTTTCTGGGACTGTGCGCTCTCTGACATAATTCCCACAGTATTATTTTAATCACCTATGCAGCTTAAAAGTTTGTGACCTACTTTCCCCTTTTACCTTCTGTTTCATAATTCCCCATCTAAAATTCCTCCCATTTTTTCCTATTAACTTGAATCTCCAGGAACTATGTACACCTCATGACAAGAGTTTTATTCTCAAATTTACCACTTCTTGATTTTATCTGTGCTTAATCCTCACAGGCTTTCTGCCAATACCAGTTATTAATTGTATAATGTATTTTTTATTTACATTTTTTTAAAGACCCGGTGGAAACCTATGACATGAAGGGACTAAATACCTCAGTTAAAGGTTGTTTTCGGTGATCTGTTTTATAATTGTACAGATTAGTAGAAAAAGTTTAATTACAGGATAGAGGAGTTGTCTGTGAGAAGCAAGAGATTCTTCCTACTCTGATCTTAACTGTGAATAAAAGAAACTACATTAATCATTCATTTCCTTCAGGTTCTTAGATTATAAAATCTAAGGGATTGAATCTCTTCAAAATAAATTTCACTGTCAAAAGCACAGAGTACTTGATGCAAAATGAGTAACTGTCTTTGCATGTTGCTACAATCATTGACCATGGGCTAGAGAGGGAGGATTCAGAACTTGGCAATGTTCTATTTTTCTTAAATATTTTGTCCTGACAAACTGTATACATGTGTTCCTGCTTTTGAACAGAGTATTTTATATTATATCTTTATAAAGAACACTAAAATTATCATTGCCCTTCACCTCAAGAGAGAACTTCTCTTCCTTGATATTATTAAGATTCCTGAAAATCTTGGAAATTTATTTCACAAGTCTGTGTCTCTGTTTCTTCAAGAGAAAAACAGGACAGTTCTTTTGGAAAATAGTTTGTGTTTTATCAGCTAAGATTACTTGGTGTTGTGTTTTATTTTAAAAGAATAAAATAGAGTTTTACTCATGACTAGAAAAGAGCTACTAATACAGACAAGGATGAAACTGTGCAACAGTGTGTAATAACTTCAGGAATACTTCAATCTAGGAGTTGAGGAAATAATACTGAGGGATTGTAGAAAGACAAAATAGAATTACATGGGTTTGGTTTATGTTTCTCATTATGACTAACAAACAAAACCCAGCTCCCTAATACATGAAAATTTGATTTGGGAACAGGGGGAGAATTGTCAACAGCTGCAGTCATGGTGTATTAGTATTGGTAGTTCTATTCAAGCAGTGGAGAGAGATTTTATAAGCTAAAAAGCACATAGAGTTTACAGGTAATAACAGAACATTATTCTGCAATGGTAGGCCAGATTTCTTGCTGAACCTCTTGACACTTCTGTGCTGTTACTTCTTCAACCTTGCACTGTACAAGAGGGCTCATATCCAACTGTAAGCTTCAAGATCTAATTTCTGTGACACAGGAGAAATTCTTTTCCTTGTTGCTTTTTGGCATAAAATAATAGAGTAAATTAATACAGAAATAATAAAATTGTTATCTCCTGAAGCACATAGTTTAGCCAGGGTTCAGTAGCTGACTCTTTGTGCTAATATCCACCTGGAATTTCAACACGCATACATTCTTTCTGCTTTGAGTTTTTGTGAATGGAAGAAAAGAAAATTCATTCATTTCTCTGATGTTGCCATGTCGGGCAGTTAAATCAAGGCAGAGCTTTGATGAAGCTACCTGTCCTTCACACTGAGATCTGGGCTGATAATCTTACTATGGAGATAGTGCACATTGCCCACTTATTTGTCTATATTGAAATTTTAGGACATAAACATAGACATGTAATATTCAAAACTGTGGCAAGGTCTTAGAAATGTTCTCAGAAAGGGGATTCTTTTTCTGTTGCCTATACAATGACATTATTTGGCTTTACTATATAAATCAAGATGCAAGCGTGTGTCCCTGATATGAGATATTCTTTTTCTTGAACTGCGATGCTATTATATAATGGATGCTTTCATATTGGTAATTGCAGCTAATTCATGTAACAGGGAGATTAACTATAGAAGTGAATTCATCATCTCATGAGTTTCATACTTAGTATGTGGCAGTGTCATTATTCTGAACTAACATGTTTTGCTACTTGTACTGAATATGCACTTATGTAATCATAAGGTTAATTGCTTGGTTTACAATTTTTATCACTGTAATTGCAGAGTAATTATGCTATGTTCAGTAGCCTAATAATACATTTTAAAGGTAACAACAAAAAAAGTTTAGTATAATGGAAGCCTCATAAAGTTGTCTGTTCTAAAGAAATAACTACAATCTTAGAATATTAGTTTATGTCTTGGGATGGAGTATTTCTTAAATCCAGCCCACTCCCTTATTTTTGTTTAAAGACCTGTCACACATATATCCTTCTCAAGGAGTACTTAGAGCTCCTTTTTCAATATAGGGTTGACTTTTTTGGGGTGTCTCTTGGAAAGTGACATGGGGAGAATCCCACCCCATCTCCTTCTAGCAGTAGTTGTCAGGGGAGCCCTGTTCACATCAAGCCAAATGTGACAAGTGTACAGAATTAAATACAGATGGCACAATTTTTTCCTTGACAGAAGTAAAGCAAAGCTGACCTAGAAATGTTCCTGACTTAGGAGATATCTCCAGCTCCTCTTACTTAAAGGGAGGCATATTTAATATAAAGAACTTTCCCTAATGAAGAGGAAATATGTATAAAAGTAGTGGAATGCAATGGGGACATTAATATCCCTCACAAAACTATCAACATCTGTCAGCTATTAATTTATTTTTTAAAATAACAGAAACATCATCTTGTTAAAGAGAGATTTCCAAGCTGCCAGACCCTCATATTATGTCATTGATCTGCATCTTCTTAAGTTAATTCCCAGTATTCCAGTATCATTGACTGGAGTATTTATTAGTTCTCTGTATGTTTGTGCATATTTGGCAGCTGCTAAATGGGTTTGGCACTTTTACCCACAAGCACCAGAGGAGAGTTGAACCCTCGTTTAATTGGCATTGTGGCAATTATAAAAGTGCTGTTCTTGTGGAGGAAACAGATAGTTGATTTAAAGACAATTAAAGCCCTGATCGAGCTGGAGCCCGTCCTCCTCTATATTCCTTATTTAGATAGTAAGTTGGCAATGATTATTTTCTTTAGCAGAGGAAGGAAAAAGAGAAAAGAAACCACCTGTGAAGAAGAAAGGAAGTTTGCTAATGGAGCTTGAGGAAGTAGTAGACCAATCTGGACAGTAGAATCACCAGTGATTACAGGAACAAATGATGTAAATTCAAGTGGCATGTCAGCCTTCATTAATTCCAATGCACTATCAATACACTAACTACCAAATTCTTTATCCTGTGGAATGACCCTGATGGAGCATAAAGCTTTTGTCTTCCTGGCATTATGTTTCTATACAAAACCCTCCAGCTACAGATCTGCACATTCTCACAGATGGGCAAGGCACATATTAACAAAGAGAGAGATTTCAGCTGTCACTGAGTGAATTGCCTTTCCAAAGCTGGTTGCAACTGTGTGGTGTGGGATTGTTTGTTTACTATTCATAAGATCAAGGTCTACAGATTTTGTAACTCTTTGGGAGCAACAATCTTTCAGGAGAATAAGGAAGAATATCAACACTTCTTTTACACTGAGAAAATAGATTGATTAACTTTATCTGATTCTGAAAGTACATAATCATGGGGGATGAGGTGGCTTGATTTCAAATTGTAAAGCTTGTGTTCCATCTAGTAGATTTAGGTGATGGATGGGAACTGAACACAGCAGAGAAAACTAAAAGATAAAAATTAAGCATCTAAGGTAGGTCAAAAATTAATTTGATAACACAGAAAAGAAGTCTAAATAATAAATAGAGTGAATGGTGTGCATAAATCAGTCCCCATTTTTAGGTGCGATACAACAATATTAAAATCAGGACAAAACTGTTTATGTTAGTTTGATACATAGTCAGCCCACTCAAACTCTATCTTGTCTGTGGGGATTAAAAAATTCCTAAAGTCCTTTTTTCCAGGAGAGTGCAGTGATAGAAGGAGCCTCTAACAGTAAATTAGTTCAGAAATGTGTTTTTTAAATATGCTCATTTACAGTACCCTGAGCTGCAATGCAGTCTTCCTGCTTCCTACAGAATCCTGCAGGCATGTATAAAACACTCTAGGTCAACTTCTCACCCCTCTTCCAGTGATAGCAGGAAAATCAGGTAGGCATCTGTTATAAATGGAAGAATGTCTCTTGATGGAGGGACATCTTTCATGTCTTAAAGCCAAAATAAGAGAAATAATCCCAGAAGATGGCAGGGAAACCTATTGTTGTTAACATATACTAGGTTATATGGCTTCTGCAGGGATCAGACACAATTCAGGCAGAAAAATAGATGTCAGAGTGGTGATTCTTCTTTCACTTTCCTTGTGGTATCACTAAAATGTTGGACCAACTATTATTTAAGAACCTGATTCTGCCCAAATGGCATGTCAAATGGATGACAAGACATCCAAGAGCAGGTTTCAAACTGTGGAACCAAACTAGAGGATTAGGTAGATTTAAAAAAATAAAATACTGCAAATAAACAATAAAGAGATAATAAGTGTAAAAAGGTGTCACATCTAAAATGAGATCAGCACAAGGTTGTGATGGCAGTGGGAGCTCCACAGATCAGACCCTTTTCGTTCCATTCTGTCCCCTGCCTAAAGATACACTGAAGAAATGTCTAAGAAGGAAAATGAGGCAAGGGTTGCACAAAGGAGGTATGGAGTCTGAGTTGGAGCAAATCCAGGAAGATTTGATCAAAGGATGTGACCTAAAGCCTATAAAAGGGTGGTGAAAAGTAGATCACAAGTAACACTTGCAGATGACTTTTTGAAAATTAAAACAACCTAGTTGGTAAAGAAAAAATGAATATCAGTTCTTAGAATAAATTATTTTCTGGGCTTACCACTACTTTGGTTGTACAGCTTCAAATATTATAGGAATCTTCTGATAAAATCCATTTTTTACATTTAGAAGTCATGTTAAAGTAAACACACTTCAGCTTGACAGGCACTTACCTTCTTCCTCCACCCTGTCTTGTGCTGTTCTGCTGTTCTTTTACTGCAACCCATCTGTGAGAAAAAGAAATCCTTTTTTGTGGGGAGGTAATTTGTGTTTTACTTATGTCAGAGACATTTACAATTATGTGCTTTTTTTGGTATATTTATAAGAAACTACAGTGCTTCATTAAGTAAATTTCCTTATTGTGATTATTTTGTAATGAATACAATGGAACTGAATCTTCATTTTTGAACCATTTTGAACACTCCTGTGAGGACAGTCAGAACTAGATTTTCAGCACTTTTGTCTTTCCACGATCTTACAAGCAATTTTAATTGCCATAATACAATTTAATATACATTGAGATGACAGTATGTTTTTAGTATATTTGGTTACAGTTTTGGCTCAGATTATATATTTTATTATTTTAAGAGAAACTGATTTACAGCTTCTTATATAATATTTAGTGGGACAGAAAGAAGGCCAATCCTGCTAAACAACTTCTTGGTTGTTCAGGTATTCAGTCATAATAATGAGACCTGTTAAAATCTCAGCTTTCAAATCCTGAACTTGCATTCCCTCTTGTGTATGACTCAGAGGAGTGAGTCAGTTTTGTATCCTGGTAAGTGCTAAATTATTTAGCACCACTGAAATAGCCCCATCAGGCGAGTGAGAAAAACAAAACATTTGTCTCCATAAACCAAAAGGTCTGAGCTGGATGTGCAGCACTGGAGTTTCAAGCTCCTACTTTGGATTCCTCAAGCAGCATTCCTGTAGTGCTGCAGCCATTGTTGGTAACCAGTCTTTCTGTGTTATCCCACTTTCTTTGTGTACAGATGAGGCTGGTTTTGTGTGTTAGAATTACACAATTTGTTTTCTCAGCCCCTTAATATACTGTCTTTAAGCACTTCCTACAGGAAGTCCTATGAAGGTTCATGGGATATATTAGGTAGGGTAAGGGCTTCACACCTTCCTTGAGCCAGCTGACTAGCCACACTAGAGGGTGTCAAATAAGCTGCATTTTCTACAAATGTGTCCTGTTATAATTTAGAAAGGCAATTCTGAAGGCACACCTTAGTTCGGGGATGAATGCTTGCTGGTTTAAAGCACTTGGTGGATATATGGCCCAAGTGTCTCCTTTTACTGGATCCTATATAAGAAGGACAATTTCATGCCATATGTTGCGCTCAGATGACAATTTGTTTTGCACTGGACATAGTTAGGCTCCCTTGAAAGTAACAATTTTACTTACCCATTGTCAAGACTGACTAAATTGAGACCTAGACGTGGCCCTGTAACCCTACTAACACCTCTCTAAGCCAGTGAATTCACAGCACTGGATTAAGATTGATAAATATGTCCATTCCCAGCCATCTCTGATGAATACCTTCATATTACTTCCAATAATATCATTTCCCTCTGTGGACCACAGAAAATGAGCCACCACAAAAGCTGATTGAAGAAACCTCACCATTCCTTCAATTCAAAACCTTAAAGGCTTCTAGCAGCAGTGCTGTAGTTTCCCTTAAATCCTAATTACAGTGAATTAAATTACTAAAATGCTACTAATTACTTTTTAATTTCAAGAGAGATGTTTACAAAGCACAGTATAATGAGTAATACAGTACTTCAAATGATTACTAATGTTGCCATTTTGTCTGACTTAATCTCAATTAGTATAAATCACAATGTCATCATTGCTAATTGCTATTCCTTTTGAGCAAAATGCTAATTTCTCTTTACAATCATACAATTGCTGTTTGTTTTTCCCTTAAATTATTCCATTTAAGAGGCCCTGATAAAACGAGTGTTCAGAATATTTATTTTCTAGGGCTCAAGAAGAGGAAAGCATGAACTGAGGCTTTTAGAGTTTATTTTTCAGTAGTTTTGTCTTTTAAGTTCATTTTTTCCTATAATAAAAAGCTTTCATCTCTCAAATGAATCATCAAGCAAGATGTAAATTCCTATCAAACTGTATTTTCAAGAGATTTTGCTTGGTTTACTGTCAGAAATTTACTTTATTATCCATTTCTGAAAGGAAGATTTGAATCTTTTCTTCGTGAGTAAAATGCTATACGCTTGACTGTAGCTGTACCCTTACAAGGTTCTCACTGTACCTGTGAAAAGCTGAGTATCAACGGAGAAAGTTAAAATTATTTGTCTAAGGTCAGAGAATGCAAAAAGGGCCTGACACAGCTGAAACCACCACGGAGCTCGTTATCCTACTTGCACACTAAGTGCTAGTGTGTGCTTCTGCCCTCTAAAATTCTCACAGAATTGGATGTCAAATGTTTGGGTGCCCTGAACAGGCATTGCATTGCAATGCCAATGGATTTCTATTCTGGTGCTGTATAAATGAATGGGGCAGCACACTGGACTTTGGTCCTGTTATCTTCGCCATTGTTAAGTGAGGTCCACTCCCAGCCTTGAGCCATCAGAAATTACTGAAGCTCCATTTGTGTACTTATGGCATTGGTCTGTCTTTGTGTGGGATCAGATTCAGATATGTCATGGCATTTCCTCATCTTTCTCTCTCTATATATCATTATGGAAACAATTTGATCAGTGGTGCCCATTAAACTAAATGGAGCTGGAAAGAGGTGCTGGAGAGTTCCAGACTATGGTATTGCTTAATGTAAGACATCTTCATGCCTTCAGATCAAAATTAATACTCCAAGATCTAGTCAACTCTGCTACACTTATTTCTACAAATATGTGTGAAAGATTCACCTCTCTGTCCTGAGAGATGGTGGAGTAGAATAGATCTAATAAGCTTGTACACCTTTCAACAGCCCTTTTTTGAGAAATCAGTGAAAGGAGTCTTCTAGACTGTGGCCTTTCACTCCTGATATAGAAACACACAAGTCCTCTGAAAAGCTGGATGTTGTACAGGGCCCAGTATTTCTCTTTCATTAAATCATTTCACTAAATCTTGGGTGCTTAGACATAACAATTTTAATAATTTTTAAGGCAGATTCCAGATCACAACTCCTCTGTCTCCCAGGAATAAGCAAAGAATTAATTTCTTATAGCCTCCATACTTAGGTTTTAGGTAGAAAACATATGAGTGAAAGTACAAGTAGTACATTTTCCCTATGGTTTGCTTCTCGACTCTGCTTTAGAGGTATTGTTAATACTGAAATTTCTGTCTTGAGAAGAGTGACAGGTCTGGAAGGCAGATTGTTCTTATGGCATTTTTAAGAATTCTTTTCCCAAGCAGCCCAAAAAAGAAACAAAAGGGATGAAGAGCACTTTATTCATCTCTCTGTTGACCAACTGCTGATCCTGAATCCTCAGTATAAGTAGGATTTCCAAGGCAATTGATGAGAATTTTAATGTAGTTTCCAGATAGGAGGGCATTTGTTTGATTCATTAGTTTGGATACAGAATAGCTGTAATCAGACCTTTGCTAGCTACTGTCACAAACATGGTCCTACCGAAGTCCTACTTTTTAAAAAAAAGCTTTTGGGAGTCAAAACCCAGTATAGCCAGCTGATCCCTAGGTGTGAAGGGAAAACAGAACTCCAGATTACGTCAACATAAGTACTCCTCCACCTGTGAAGATCAAAATGGGCAAAATTTAAGGCAGTCCCCACTATTTTAAGTAATTACTTCCCAGGAATTCCATTCTCAGACAGAGTTTACAAATACAGAGAGTTTTGTCACTCTCTTCAGTTTGAGCAGGCTGGGGAGCAAAGGGCGTTGTAGTTAATCTACATAGCAATACTCTGTGCATTAAGCAGTCTTTTTTCCTCTATTTCCTTGTAAACTTAGTGATTCACTGTGAAGGCAGAAAGCTTTATTTTTTTTCCCAGCCCTCACTATAATGCAGTCAAGTTGTCCTTCAAGATATTTTTCCATGCTGGTGGCTGAACTGCAACTTTCACACTAGCACAGGCAATACCAGAAAGAACACAACACTGTTGATGTAAAGAGGGGGATTTAAAAAAATTGCTGTGTCTAATCATTTTGCATTTTTCAAGTTTGCACAATAAATAGACTAATCAATCTTCTAAGAAAACATGCCCCAAAAAAAAACTGCACTGCAGAATAAATAATAACAGTTTTTATTAGCCTTGTATTCTACTTACTAATCACATATCTGTATCAGGTATTTGAAGGGCACAGCAGAGGGGACTAGTCACTCTCTTGAGATTTTTTACCTGTATTTTGATAGATTTTTTTTTTCCCACAGTTTGGGGGAATGAGTGAACATCAAGAGATTAGAGAGAAAACTGCATATTATTTCTATTTTATTTTGCAAAAATACTTCCCTCTATTCCTGTTTTGTTTTGAGCTTGAACCAAATATGTAAACCTGGTATTCCTATGGCAAAACTTGTGGAATTATTATTAGGAGAAGAATAATTTTTGTCTTTCTGTTTTCCCATTTTATCTGTCACTGGAAAATCTAAGTATCATACAAAACTCAAATTTTATGTTGTATTTCTGTTGTCATATAAATGAGGAACTGGAATTGTTGGCTTGCTGCATGGTAAATAGCATATACACTTTGATTCCTGCAGTAAAAACTTTGTTACAGTTGTTACAGATGTTTTTATACAGATGAACTTTTTACATTGAACTACTTTGTAGCACTAAGTCACTTAATAAAATCATTAGATTGTCATGTAAAATGAGATATCAAAACACTGAACCTCAGATAAAAAATTTACTACTTTATATGGTCTCCAAGTACATGGTATTCAGCACAGGGACTTTGTTGCTCTTGAATATGAAAATGAAAAAGTCAGCTGTGAAGGTCAAATCAGAACTAAGATTTGTATTCTAAATTCAGAGATTCTGGGTATATTGCTCATATTCAGCTCATGCAGAAGACATTCACTTATGAGACTTTGCTTTTAGAGATGCCTGAAGATATTGGAAGAATTAATGGCTTTGCAAGATACTGAAGCATCTCTTTGGAAAGCGTAGAAACAAGTAGCCACTGAATAATTGCAAAAGGAATCTGTTTTCCTGGGGAAACCTTTGTTTGAAACCAAACTCACAATGAATTAACCAAATAAAACTATGCCAAAAGTGTTTAATTAGAATGCTTTCTATCTGAGTAGGAGCAAAAAGTAAATCCATCAAATTTAGAAGGCAGGCAGAATCTTAAGAACAGAATATTACTTTCGGTGAACCGTACTCCTATCTCAGTGATCCTGAAGACCTCAATATTGCACCTGTGAGAATTCAGTGTAGTATCTTCAGTTCATAAAGGCAGCAAATCTGCCAAATATAGTCATTACATGGTTGCTTATAATAACAAGGATTTGATGAAATGAGCAAAGTCTGCCTTTTTCTTATGTTGCTAAGAAGCCGATATTGCCTCAACCATTTTGAGGATTCCCTGAAGACTGGTCCAGTCTTGTCCAAGTTTAGGCTGGGATAGAGTTAATTTTCTTATTAATTTTCTTATTTCTTATTTGTAGTGTATGCTCCCTGCTGGAATTTACCACCCGTGGGAACAGGGCTAAGGTTATCGTGTTGCTGTACTTTGTAACACTGGCTTATGATATGATAGAACTGCCAGTAATGAAACCAGTCTGCTATTTGTACCCAGCATTGCTGTGGTCTCCATACTTTGGGAGACATCAATCTGCAACTATTATTAATTACACTTTTAAACTTTTCTCCTCAGAGGTTCAGCCTATGGAGGAGACATTCCCATAAGTTTAATGGGAAAGGGGAAACCCCATTTGAGAGGTTGGAAATTTCTTAATACCACTGAGTTATTAAAACCAACATGAACTTATTGCTGGGAACTAAGATGCTTTGCTGGATGAGTTCCAGAGCTTTCCTAAGGTATTAAGAATATCACCTAGTGCTAGGTTGGGTAACTATGAGTGGTAGTGGACAAGGGATAGAACAGGCACGTGCCTAGAGCTGGATGTCTTCAATTTTTTGGAACTCTATCCCTGAACAAGTCCAGAATCTGAAAAAACTAGTAAAATATTTGGAAAAAATATGCTGTCACTCTGACAATTCCAGAGAGACAAATCATTCAAAGGTGCTGGGACCTGGCCTATGCCCACCAAGCCTTTTTCAATACTATTCAATACCCTCAAGTGGAAAAGAAGGTCTCTGTATCTGAAAACACAGTGACAGACACTGCAGCTACTGCATGTCCTGCAGCAGACACTGGGGCTACTCCAGCCCTGGCGACAGGGCTGAACAAGAGAACCAACCCATGCCAGTATCAATTGCCCTGATACAAAAGAAAAAATGACAACAAAAGCAAACATGTTTAGTAGATGTGGATGAAGCAGGACCACCTGCTTCAGGAGGATGAGGCAGAACAAGAGGCAGCCACTTGATCTCTATCCTTGAGTGAGTACAACTCAAAAACCTTTCAGCCATCATCCAGGTGGGCTCATTTTATATATATTCTATTTCCATTATTAAACAGTTCTTATCAAAACCTACAGGTTTTACCTTCTTTCTGATCATCCTCCCCTTCCCACCAGGATGTGTGTGTCTGTAATGAGAGTGGATAACCACTTAGCTGCCATCTGAAATTAAGCCACAATGCCCTACAAAATTGCAAGACTAGTATGAGATGGAGACAGTTCCATTAGAACCCTAAGGTTTGCCGAGTTATGGTAATGAACATTAAGAAGGAAAACATATTTTCATATTTTCTTAATTATGAAAATTAAATACTTGCATGAATTCTGTTTCAAAGTGACCTCTGAGAGGTTTTAGATTCTAGCTACTCATGTAAAGCTCTAGATCAGGCTATCAATGACCTTGTTCAGCAGGGCCTTGAAAATCTCAAGGATGGAAAATATGCATCCTCTCTCTGGGTAGTTTCTCCCCTTGCAATCCAGTTTCCTGATCACCTCTTTTCTCCCAGTGTCTATTCAAATCATGCATAAATGATAAGTGGTTTTTCTACCTCTTTATATTGGCTTTAGTGAGAAGAGTTGGGCTTCATTGTCTTTGGAACTAATGTGTCCATATCTGCACATCCCTCCTGAGGTGGAGAGCCAAAAGTAGCCACAGTATTTCAGGTACAGCATCAGTGAGGCTGAGTGGAGAAAGCTGATATTTTCCTCTGGTCTGCTTGTTATGCTGTCCCTTTGTGTTACAGGCATATGTTCCATAGCAGCTCAATACAATCCCCTAACAGTGTCCCCCTATCACATAAAGTCCTCTCATAGTCTAGTGTGTGGTTTCCTTTACTCAGACAAGACTGCTGTGTTGATTGATATTTAACCCTCTGTCCACCGCCAGACCCACGTTCTTCTACAGCAGGGCTGATACTCAGCCAGCTGGTTCTCAGCCCACAGTGTTGTAGAGGGTTACCCTGAACACATAATTTTCCACTTTTCCTTCTTGAACTTCAAGATTTCTGTTGGCACAATCCCTGTTTTACAAGGAATTGTGGATTGATTCTCTGCTTGTTGTGCCAGCTACTTCCCCTACCAGCTGGTAGCTCATTACTATTGGCATTCCTCAAGGGTCAGTACTGGAACTGAGAGTATTTATCTTCTTTTTTACCCATCTTGGTGATGAGATGGATGTACCATCAGCGTGAATTGTGGGTAGTTGTTAATGCACTGGAGTGTACAGCAACTACTTGGAGACCTCAAACGACTGGAGTCACGGGCTGACAGGAGCCACATAAAGTCCATAAAAAGCAAATGCAGAATCCTGTGCATGAGGTGTAAGAAACAGGCAACAAGCAATAGGCAAGTTGCTTTAAAGCAGCTGTGCAGAAATGGGCAGAGGGTTGCTCCTGAAGAACAGGCTGAGTTTAAGTTAGGAATGACTTAGATAAAGAAGGCCAGCCTTCTTGCCTTCTTGCTAAGCCCCAGAAAACAGGTTTAGCAGGAACTGTAGTTTGACGAGAGAGATTATTCCCTTCTATTCTGCACACGTCTAAGCACACTTGTGTTACTGTGTCCAGTTTTTCTCTATATTTAATGGATGCATACACAGGGATTTTCCACATCACATGAGACTAACTTTTCCAGTCTGTTGAAGCAATGGGAGAATTAACAAGGCAGAACATCCAGATCAGCCTGCTAAACACATTTACACCCACTTTAACTCTGACTCTCTCTCTCTGGTACTGTTTCCCAAAACAGCAGAAAGATCCCTCCAGACAGAGTCAAGGGCATGTTTTTGGCATTGAATAACATGTTGTCAAGATGAATCTATTACTGTTACTGGAAATTGCTCTTCAGTCAATATTAGCAGACATTAGTGTCATATCTCATCAGATGGTGCAGTTTCAGAAGTAGAGGGAGAGAGATGTTACATTTGAAGTCTTTATTTTAGTTTTATTTTAGTTCTGCCCCTCAGTGGGTGCAAGTGTTATCTAAGTGATATCTAAAAAGATGTAAATATTTTGCATTCTGCTTTCTACCCTACAAGCCTTGAAGAATATTTTGCAATCCATTCTGACAAAATAAGACAGAGTACCATAAAAACTCCCATGTCTTGTGAGGTCTGTTCACTGGGGAACCATAACAACAGTATCATTATTTCAATTTCCAGAACTGAAAATTCATCCACAAGAAACAGGAAAAATAGTCACTGGAACTCTTTAGGACCAGAATTCCTCTGCTCTGAAGTGCTTCAGTACTTTAAGATAGGTGTTTTAACTGGAAAGTGTAGCACAATCACAAACATCACATACTTATAGGGTATTACCCCCATTACCCTTATTATTTGATGGGCCTTATTGGCCTTTTTTTGCTCATTTTTTTTCTTTGCTTGTTGTGATAAAGGGATAGTACAAATGAAATGAAACATTATGCAGGTAGAACTGAATGGATAACTAAAGCTCTTGATTTGCTTCTTCATTTCCCAGTCACTGGAAAATAACATTGATTAAGACGGACATTTTATTAGAACTAAGTTCTTTAATAAACACTTGGAATATATAAGTTCTTCTCCGTTATCCTGTCACTGAACTACCAAATCTTAGGTTTCTTTCATTGCCACTGGCAATAGTTTCTATGTTCTAATGAAAGGTCATTTTTCTTCAATAGACTACACTTCACCTGTAAATATACAGTGATACGTGAGATTTTATCATCTGTTTTAGGTGTTCTGGATATAAATGACAGAATTATTAATGTCTGTGAAATCAGTGAGTACCTTTTAAAGTATAACCACAGTAGAAGAATTGAAGGATTTGAGGCAGGTAGTTGTCAAAAGAGGTAATGTCTCCTCTGAACCTCCTTCTCTCCAACTTCAGCTCTCTCAGCTGCTTCTCACAGCAGTTAGGCTCCAGACCCTCCACCAGCTCCATTGCTCTTCTCTGGACATGCTTCAGCACCTCAGAGTCTTTCTTGTTGTGAGGGATCCGAAACTGGGTACCGCACTCAAGGTGTGGCCTCACCAGTGCCCAGTACAGGGGCACAATCACTGCCCTGGTCCTGCTGGCCACACTATTGCTGATACAGGCCCGGATGCCATTGGCCTTCTTGGCCACCTTGGGCACTGCTGTCTCATGTTCAACCAGTTGCCAACTAATATTCATAAACACCCTTAAAACCATGAAATTATTTTCTTTCCAAAAATATTTCTGAGTAACATAGTTAGGTGAACCATAGTTGTTCTGAGCAGTGTTAAAACTGTGTGTCACTCTTGCATGTAGCATTAATACTTCTAAAGGTCTTTTCATAATTGAATGAAATAAAAATCTTTGTTATCTAAAGTACTGTAGTGTATGAGATACACTTAGAGAACAGGGCTTTGCAACATATTTCTCTGTGCTAGAGTTTTATGGCTGTCACTAAAATGTCAACCACTGATCCAGTGGCTATATTATCTGAGATTCAATTACAGTGGATCAATGTTGGATTTTTAACAATAACCTTTGCAGCATGCTGAACAGAGCTGAAAATGGATCTTACACCACATACCTAGTACCAAGTAACAGCAGTGGTACTGCTAACATATACAAATGAGAAAAGAATAAAATGCTTCAGAATCAACTTCCAAATGGCTAAGAAACTTTGAGCACTAAAGTCTGTCCCAAAGAAAAAAATTTAAAAAGTAGAGTTCAAAAATTTCTCAAACAATTGCCCATATATGTTCCTTTCCATACATATATTCAATCACCCACAGGAAGATCCTGATTTTTAAATAGAATACAATTCTTTTTATTCAACCAGACCTTGATGTAACATTGAATTTTTTTCTTCTAGCAGTTCCCTCAGAAGAAGTCTAATTACTCCAAGGAACACAATTCAGTATTTTCACACTTTTAGTTGCAGGTTTATTTCTTTCTTGATTTGACTGAAAAAATTAATCACAGCATTAAGACTTGCATTCAGTTTTTGATGCAGGGTTGACGGCTGATGATAAAAAAATTAATTATTTTCTTTCAAAGAGGAATAGCAACAAGGTTTTACACTGGCCATTTATTTCCACCTGTTATTTTGGGCACAGACTATATGTTATTAATAGCCAGTAGTGGACGCAAAATCCTTATTGCAAGTCCCAAGCATTGAAGCATCATTATGATGAGAAATTGAAAATTCTCATGCTTGCAGAGGGAACTTCACACAGGTTTAAGAGTAGTGCCAGAGTATATAGTTTTTTCCTGATTTGTGTTTTTTTTTCACAAAGCTTTGGTGGGTCTATTATTATTGTTGTTTATTTTTATATGTGAAAGTTTTTTGCAATACATAAGAGTCTACTGTTCCTTCCTATTCTCATGTCGCATTGTCTTCATCCCTGAATAGCTAAGGCAGATAAAAAATAGGAAAATTAGAAGGGAAGCATTTGTCATGAGAACTTCCCATGTATTTTGGATTGTTTAAGTTTGGAATTAAAAGCTGTGAGTGTTATAGTGTCTTAACTTATTTGCAGGTATATATTTATATATGCCAATCTACACCATTCAAGGCAAGGCTACAACTGTTGCATACTCAGAACTTCCTTCCTCCAGACTCTTACTCTCTGCAACTCATGCTGACATAACATTGTTATAGAAACAGTAACTCTGTAGTCCCTTTTTACCATAATGATTAGATCAATCAGAATAAGATGATTTAAAGTTTTCCAAAGCTTTTTATAATCAGGGATCACCCTTTCTTTCTATCTCCTGTGGTTGTTTGAACAAAACCACCAAAACTGTGCTGTTCTCTTTGTCTTAAATTACTCAAAAATAAAAAAATAACATTTCATTATATGTCTTAAGCTGTACAACTGTACCTGAGCACCTCTATAATCCCTGAGATGTATCAAAAATAATGTAAAATTAGAATGAGGTTAATATTGGTGGTGGTGAGCAGGTGTCATCGGGAACAAAGCCCAATAAGATTTATGGATATTATGTCAGCCATTGCGCTTAGACAGAAATGTCTTTGCCTTTTCTCACTGGGCTATCGTCTGTCACCAGATAAATTATATCTGACTCTAAATATCTCCACAAATCAGTGAAGATGATTAGTGGTCACAGTGGTCATTAAGCGCTTGTACACACTTTCCCACAGTGCTGCAGAGTGACAGGAACCACAGGTGAACACGTTTATGCAGGCTCAGGTGAAGGCTCTGTATTTACACAGAGGGGCTGTGCCAGTGTATGATGTGGAAATCATTCTCTCTCTCTCGGAAATATGAAGTAAATAAGAGAGGTAAAAGTGGACAGTCCAGTGAATACATGGATTTTCAGGGAATGTTTTTTACGTAAATTTAGTGGTAGAGTGAGACAAACTAGGGCAAATAATCCCTAGTCTTTCACTCAAGTTTGCTTTCATTTTCAGTGAGAAGGTGTGAAAGGCTTTCATTCTTATGCTGGAGCAGTACCTAGCATTTGTGGTGTAGACGTCAGTACAACTTTAAAATTGTATTATTTGCCAGAGGATTATCTAAGGGCTACAAATAAAGGATTAATTAATATTTTCTCATTTCACCCAGGGATAAAAAAGGATGGTGTAGAGAGTTTTCAACGGCCTTCTTTTGGGTCTGTTCAACTCTGTGAGCATAACTTGAATTCCAGGATGATTTAAAGTGGCTTTCACATCCCCAGCCACAGAAGTCACAACTGAAAGGTCATGCAAACCTGGGCTGCAGAGCCAGGTCTGCTATTGATGGCATTCCTGGTGAGTGGGAAGTTTGAGCATCTTCTCCTCAGGCTTCAGAGATTTCCACCTCTTATTTCCCCAGAGACTCACAGACTGCTGGGAAAGCAACTCTGAGTAAGAAAATACTGCAGAGCTAAATGAGCAGGTTTGAGCCTTCTCCTGCCAAAAGGATGATATGCCTCTGAATCCAAAGGGTATATCTTCCAGGGGTCTGTGTCTTAAAACATTCAGGACACTTTCTCAGGAAGGAACAAGTTAACCTCTTCCTTCCTTTAAGTACTCAAGTGAAGAGAAAACCTTTCATTTGCTTGGAAATCTACCTTAAATCAGTGATGTGTTTGAGAATGTAGGCTTGATAGAATACTAAATAACTAACATGTACACAGAGATAGTTCTTTCACTAAATTCAGACAGCTGAAATTCCACAAACATACTTTACTGGTATAAAAATTTGGAATTGAGCCCAACATCTTTAGCCTCACCCTACAAGTTACGAAGGATAATCAGCACTCATATTTTAACAGTAATCTGTCATTTATGTCTATGTAGATATCTTCTTTTTTTTACAGTAAAAGCCAATGGGAGAGTTATAGCTCTAAATGTCTAGTCTGAGACATATGGCCTCAGCCAAAGTGACATTTTATTCAAGCATCATGCATCACTGACACTGCTCACACAATGCAATGGTACTCACTTTATGAAAAAGACAAACAGATCAAGTCCTCCTATATGAGCTAATTCCCTAAACTGAGCTCGTCTTAAAAAAAAAAAAAAAAGACCTGTGCCCTGGAGATTCCTGTAACCTTTAACAAATACACTAAAGAGAATAAATTACTTCAAAGTAGTCACACTTGAGGCAGTTATTTACTTCCAGTTTCTAGCCATCTGCAAGAATATGAATCTAATTAACAATTTGATTTCCTGTCTTACTCCCCTTCTCTCTTCTTCCTCCCTCTCACCACCAACACCATCACCACCCAGGAAAGTGTTTATTAGGAAGACAAATAATTCTGAATTGTTCATTTCTGAGTAAAATTTACAGTTGTGCTGCTTACAGATGGAGCACTCTCTTGTGCTTCAAGAAGCCAAACTTGACATGGAAAAATCAAAGTTTGCTGCCAGAAAGCTCTTAGATTAACTTGGTCAAATCATTAAGCTTTTCTTGCAGAGAATATTGAGACAGAGACATCTGCTTTATTAAGTTCATCTTAGCAGATATTGGTTTAAAAATTTCACAAGATCAAATGGATCTCAGTGACTGCTCTGCTGCAAATGTACATCAAGAGTACACCTACTTATCTTTTACTTGTAAGTCTGTTCAAACTGCTTCTTACTTGTTGGCCTGTGCAATGTTTCTTTTCTTAGTCATTAATTAATGAGCTGTAGAAAAATCCCATTTAAAAACTATTGCCATATAATAAAGTCCTGTGAATACTTAGTAGGAGTTTCTACATCATACTTGTAGAAAAACTACAAAGAAAGTTAAGAGAAAAAGAAACACATGCACCCACATCTAAAACTAATATGCCTTGTTCTGACAAGATATATTTAGAACAGGATTCTCTGGTGTTTGAGACACCACTTTCATTTTCACAGTGGAAGGAGAGCTATGCTTTCTGCAGGCTCAGTGGAAGAGGGTGATGTCACTTGTAAGAGGCAGTATAAAACCAACAGTAATTATTCATCTTTGTGCCATGATTCAGCCTTCTTTCCAAATAAAATTCTTTTTAAAACAAAGACACAAACAATGCTGTATATACATCTTAAATCAGAGCTCCTTTATGTAAAACATGCACAGTGTAAACTTCCTCTGGCTATTGGTAGGAAATCTTATGGATTTCCAAAAGCAGAAAAGAAACTGTATGCATACTTAATTTTATTCACAGTACTTAATCAGGAGCTTTATTAAGTGAGGCACACATTTTTTGTAGTTCTCTTGGGCATAGTAGTGTGTTTCTGGGGATACTAATAAGGGTCAGAATGTCTTTTCTTCATCAGATGTTCATAAATTACTTTCTCCTGCTTAGTTAACACTGTGCATTCTTTATTATAGGAAAACACTGAGATTTTAAACTTTCTATGATGAATGACAGGATCCTAACTTTTTCCTTGGAATGAACCATTAGGAAAGCTGAACTTCAACCTCTGCTTCACACATACTAGCTGTAACTTGAGATTTCATTCAAAAAACTCATCTTGCCAATCAAAATATATTCACTGGGGTCAAGCACAAAAAGAGAACAAATTGATGTGAGAGCCCAGATTTCATCAGAAGTTATGTTTCTAGAAGGATTCTTTTGGCCTTGTTTGCTCATTCTATAAAATTATGTATATAAATACTTAATGCCCTTATGGACTGTTGTAAACTTCTACATTTGAAGTAGATGTGATATACTACTTCTGATTTCTAATTAATTTTAAAATTTTAATATGAATATCCAGCTTCTTACAGAATGTGCAAACAAATATAGTTAGGCTATTCTTATATACAGACCTTAGGTGTAGTTGCAAACAAATTATCTAACAAAGTTTACTTGCAAATGAGCATCAAGATATTCTATTTAAATTTCAAGACATGTTTCTGCTATTAAATGAGATTTTTTTTTTAATGCCTGATTTAATGGAAATGCAGCAGTCAGGTACATTCAGCGTAATAGGAGCATGAAAATTACAATGGCTGTGCAGAAATGTGGGTATTTTCAACATAATCTAGATATTCCTTCTTCAGCATGTATTTCCAATTAAATATATTGTTGTGAATATATGCCACTTTTTTAAGCTATATTGCAGTTAATTTTTGGCAAAGAAACTTAGCTGCTAGCAATTGCCACTTTTGCTATTAAAGGAGCAGTATTTTTATCAACATTTTCTATAAGATTTGGTGGAAGTTTGGTCTTGCACTTGCAAGCATAACCTGCAAGTTTGAGATGGACGCTTTTATGAGGCTTCAGAAAGGCCTAAAATTCAGGAAGAAATGAGACCTTGTGATTATAAGGAGAAGGATTGAGGATTAGCAGGCAGGCTTTGATACCATTTATTTAGTAGAACAGAAAGTACAAAAACAAGAACATATTTGCAAACATTTACCTGACAGTTCTTTTCCCAGTAGATTTAATTAAAATATTGATGCATTTTCAATGCAGAAAAAAAAATCAGCCAATGACATTGCACTGGTTGATTGTCAGTGTTTGTCAGCCTCTACAGGCAATTAATCACCCGTTGTACTTACAGACATCAAACTGTGAAGAAGGTGCTAAGAAAACTGTAACAGAAGCAATGACATTTACCTCAGAAACACACAGTGGAGTAGTTTTAGACAAATTCAGTCCCTTTTAGTTTCATCTTACAAATTAAGAAAAACATTGTTCATTTATTTATTCCTGAATATGTTTTGTTATTGTTTTCAATAAATAGCCTTTCTTTAATCTTAGAAAGTTGCAAGTGGCAAATTCAGTAATTTTCACGTTCTTTTGTTTTGATATGAGACTCTGTATCAGGGTTTGCTGGCAGAAGACACCCTGCATCTACTTTTTAAAATGCAAAGCTAAAGACCAGGGTTTGAAGACACATTTTCACAAACAGTAGAATGAAATCCCAGTCTCCCTGAAACTGCAGAATTCAGCTACACTTGTGTGAATATTTTCAGCTCCAATAGAAGGGGAAATTATATTAAAAATATGGAAGTATTAATTTCTTTCCAGATGGATGAAATGCTTTGATGGTCATCTGACAAAAAAACTTCTGAACAATTTTTTGATAGCAAAAAGAATTTTCAAAATTACCAGCTATTTTATATTAGATAAGAAAAATGTCAGAAAAGTGATATGAAGAAAGCTGTCTGAATTATTTGGTAGATATTCTTTTCTGCAAATATTTCTACTGTCTACACTATTTCTTTTTCTTTTTTTTTTTTTTTTTTTTTTTTTGATTCAGCATGAAGTGTTTTCCTGAGCTGTTCCATTTGTCTCTTGCACCAAGGGCCATTTTTGGCAGCCACCACTGTATTCTCCTCTTGTGTTTAAAGAGACTGTAAGAACACAGCCAGACATGATGCTTCAAGGACAAGCACAGTACTGTTTCACCCAGAGGTACTTTTTAACATATCTGAGACAAAGTTCACAACATTTGGATTTCAGTTTCAGCTGCCTTTGAATTCTGTTCTCAAAATTTTCCTCACACAATCACAAAAACTCATCAGAGTGCTACAGTGTGTTTTTTACAGAAGAGACAGTTAAGCATTTTTGTGATGCAAGGTAGGGAAATTTCTAACATGATGAAAAGTCCTAAATACACAAATACAAAACAAATTAAAAAAAAGGATTGCTCTTAAATCTTTTAATATTAAGAAACACACACTGAATATTTTCCAAACTGTTAGGCTTCTACTTCTTTCTCATTATTGGTGCTTTCTCTTGCAATTCTGGTGTATTGATGCATTTTCAGATACCTCTATATTTACCACAGTCACGATTGTTTTGCTAGGCTAAGCTAGGTTGTTTATTTAGCTGCTTTCAGCAATTCTCAAAAATTTAAAATTGTTTAAAATTTTAAAATTAATAAAAGTCTGGCTTATGACTACTAATATTAATAATAATGTTCAATCTTTTAGATGGCTGAACAGCTCTTTATAAGGAGCATTGACATGGTGCAATTTCCTCTTCTTTATGAAGAGATAATTGGAAACTATTTCCTTTCATGTATTCTGAAATTTTTTGCTAGCTTTTTGGCAACAAAATACAGTAGTCAGACTAACATTCATTTGAAAATCACTGTAAAGTAAAAATAGTTTAGACATTAAAACAGAAGGTTCTTGAGCTGGATGTTTGGGTTTGGATTTTTTAACTTTTTTTTTAAATGAAAATCTGAGGTACATATAATTCAAAATCACAATTTTTAAAGTAAAAGTTTTACCAGCAAGTCTTTAACCATGTGTAACTTTAGTAAGCACTCTGTTGATAAATTGTATTTTTGAGAGAAAAACATGAATATGTTCTTTCAAAAATGAAAGGCCTGAAGGCAGATTTCCTTCATTGTGTCTAGTTGTTATACCAGAGCACTAACAACCAATAATACATCTCCTGAAGAAGAACTACCCATGCTTTTAAAGGAAATTGTGTGAAAATGGAAAGAACCTAAATTTTTGTTTTACTTGTGAAACTCTGAAAATTTTCTTCAGTCAGGAATATCATGACAGTTCTTACTTCTTCTCAGAACCATACCTGAATCTGAAATATAACACCAGCAAAAACTATGAGCTCCTGAGACAGAACTTTTTCTATCCTTACATATGTCAAAAAGGAAAACCCTGTATGTAATTAAAACAAAAAATCATGGAGAGGAAGAGAGAAACATAAGCACATACAAACCCAATGCATAACTTCTCAAGAGCATGTCAGGATTGTTCCTCATCTGCAGATTTTTAATCTGAGCTGTAAAACATAAAAAATACTAGCTCAAATTTTCATTTTGTGCTCTTCTCCAGTCACATTTGTCATGTATTACTTTTATTTTCTTAGATTACTGTGCATTATAATATTAAATATCTCATTATGATGTGTTCCTCTTTCAAGAATTTCTATACAATTTAAAGAGGACCAGCATGGGGAATGTGATTTAGATACCCTAATATGGCCATTTCTGTTCTAATAGTAAAGTCCTAAGAACCAGTGTAGAACTTCAGAAAAAAAAACTACTTGAGCTAACAGCTTTGCCTTTGAGTGAGTCTTTTCATTTGTGTGAGCTGTTAGATGTTGTTCCAAGCCCCTTTCCCTGCAGGATACAAGGCTAAGAAGGATTACTCAATCTTCAAAACCTCACTGGCTCAGCTTATGACACAGAATCCTCTAAATTCACTAAGAAAGCAGACACTTCTGGGGTGCTTCAGGCCCAGTTTTAGTCTCTCTTGGTATTTCAGTTGGCAAAAATGCTGTCAAAGGTGAACTCTACAACCAAAGAGGCGTTTGGATTATGAAATATTGCTGGCAGCTGATTGACCCCAAAGTCAGAAGTTATAGTTAGGTTAATTTCATGAAATAGCAATTCCAGAGTTTTCTCACATAGGGATCTCTGTGCCACTGAGACTTTTTTCGGAGTCAAGCAGCAGAGTGATGCGCTCTTCTTCACATAAAAAGTAGCATTGTCCTGTGATTTCAGTGAAAGTCAAGTTTTTTGTTTCTTTGTTTGTAAAATCAGAAATAATCATACTTAATCAAGTAGGAGTTTACTGACTATTAAGGTTTTCAAAGCCATTCTTTCAAAACAGGAAAAAAAAGTATCACTATTTTAAAACTGGTGATTTCATAGATGTTGATTTCTTCTTTACTGAGATTTCTGATCATTTCAACTTGTGTCTTATTCTTTATTCTTGGAGAAAATGCTGGATCTTCCACAGAATTAACTTCACTTTTGAAGAGGCAGTGTCCTCATTCTCTTTACTGGGAAAATACATTATCATTGGTAATACGCACTACTTTCTGATGCACTTCTTATGATTACTTATGTCAGGCCAAAAATTTTGCCCCTAAACAATGTTACAGGGCTTTTCTAGGTGCTTTATGAACTGAATCACTCAGCACTCACACTGGGACTTCAAGCTACTAGCACTTGTACAGACCAGTGACAAGCAAAGTCTGCTCTAGTATATCTAAGTACTGATAGAAGGAAATAAACGTTGGAAAAAACACATCTCATTTAGTGGGTGTAAGGTAGAAGCACAAATCATATAATTTACCCACAAAGATTGGAATCAAGACAGAAATTACATTTGTAAACCTGAATCATTGTTCCGTTACTATATCTGCTCTCACCTTTTACCTCAAAACACCTGTCCATAGAGAGACAGACAGTGGAATGTAAGACTAGACACAATGGAATACAATATAGAACATAACACAAGCAGGAATTTTTTCAGTGGAGACATCAAGTGATTATATTGTAAGATTGAATGCAAAACTTTATTTCCTGCTCAATAGCAGTTTCACATTTATCTTCCTGCAGTAACTGTTATCCAATAACTGTATCCTCTAATATTACTTGATTAATTCAGATAAAGAAAGAAAATGATCAGTAGTTCCAGTTGAGATGTTGACTATGTTCCCCTACAATATTTGTGAATACCATAAAAGTTCCATACAATCCTTGTGCCTCACTTAGATTCCCTTTAGCATCTCCAAACAAGATTTGATTGCTTAAGTTTTGTTCTGATCCTCTGTGTATGGCTGAATTTCATCCTAGTGCAGGACTGTTGCTGACAAAACAGTCTCCTCTGCTTTGTCCAATTTGGCTGCAAATTACTAAATCAATGTGACCTTCACAAAATCTCCTAGATGATTATTCTGTAGCCTTGACTGCCAATATGAAGCACTTCCCATTTACCAGAAATCTTCACAAAAAGCAATTCACTAATTGAGCAACTTTTCAGTGTTGGGGAAACTGAGAGAGTTCCTGATACAAGATAACACAGAAAACAATATTCCCAAAGCTACTATGAAATTTAATATACTGTCACAGTCATGCTCAGGCTGCCTGGTCCTGCCAGAACCTAGACTGTGCAAAATCCCATTTTTTTTCTTGGTTTCTCTGCCATTCTGCAACTTTATATTCATTTTATTATTCTTATCCTCTAATTCAGTTATGGCAGAAAGCTTTACAAAGCTCTGAACTCTCAAAGACCTCAGGCCCGGCCTACAAACACACAGATCTGATTATTTTTTTAATAAATAATCCCACAGCAGGTATAGAGAACAAGGGCACATTTAACATTACATTTCAAAAAATTGGGGTAAAAATGGATTAATATCTTAGTGTTTCAATTAATTTTATAAATTTCAAGCTGCACACTTTGGGACATAATCCTATTTTTATCTAGACCCAAAATAGAGAAGAATATTGCACTATATACATATACTATTGTGTGCAATGCCTGACCAAGTATCCTTCACTATGAGGATGTTGAGGAACTAGAACAGGTTGTCCAGAGAAGTTGTGGATGTCCCATCCCTGGAAGTGTTTAAGGCCAGGATGGATGGGGCTTTGAGCAACCGGTGCCCCTCCCCATTGCAGTGGGATTGGAACAGGATGATTCTTAAGGCCCCTTCCAGTCTAAACCATTCTATGATCCTGTGTCTCTGATGCATCCATTACTTGTCATTGCTGAAAAGGAGACAGAAAAACTGGAATGTGACATTGAAACAAGCATTGCAGTTCCTATGCTCCTGCTGGCTTCAATGGGAAAGGATATTTTGGGAATGTTTTACTGTCCAAATCTAAATGACCACTCTGGCCATGAAGAAAGGTAAAAGTTTTTTAGAAAGACCCACTTCCCCACAGGACTTAGATGGACAGCTGTTTTAGGGAAATGGGAAAAGAAATACTTCCTAGTTTTCCTAAAGAACTCTCAAACATTTAATTACAGATTGTGATTTCATCTTTCATTTTCTTTGGTGCATCATTAAATATTATTTCTAAAAGCAACTCAGTAGATCACCTTACTAAATTGATCCTTTTTTTTGAATATTTTTCATTTTTATTAATCTTATTTTCTTTCCTAACACACTCACGAAAAACCATTAACTTCTACACAGAGAGAGAACATTTTGGTCATTTTCCTTTGATCTGCTTTTCCCAACAAGCTGACTGAAACCACAATGCCCTGCTTTACCCCTTTCTTCCCCTTTCCCAAACATTTCTAGTCATTCGTTATCAAACCATGTTGGTAGATCTTCATCCCAGAAATAAGAGCTGAGCAATTTATTTTCAATAACTAACGCACTCAAACAGTTTTGTTTTTTTTCCCCTTGCCAGGGATTGCCGGCCAGAAGATCTTGATCTGAATTTGTTAAATAGAACATTTTGATATCCTGTAAATTTTGTTAACCTCTGCTTGATCACAAATGTTTATGCTGCCAATTTTGTGACAAATTGAAAAACGTCATGGAGTAGTGATTGTTTCACATGATTTTATGTGGCAAAAATGGAGGTCTCAGATGCAGAAAAAGTGGACTAAAGAATGAGTGAAAATATTAATTTGCAAATTCACAGGTATATATATATATTTATGCCAGTCACTCTAATCCTTCCACACCCACCTTAATCAGAACTTTAGTCTATGGTAGCTTTCATCACAATATTTTTTTGTTATACCATAAGTCTCTCTCCATAGCCATGCATTTGAACCTTTCTACCAGTTCTCCCTATTCTCTCCCTATCAGTTCAATCTATTTCTAGTTGATTTGGAGAGCAATAACATTGCAGGAGCCCAGACAACATTTTTTCACAGGCTACATAGCAAAGCAATTTCCAAATAGACTGTTACAATATGCTGTTATATTTCTTCTCTTCTCCAGGAGTGAGACCATTGCAAAAAGTCAAGAAAGAAATAACAATGGCAGAAAAATTGCTACTGTACAATTATTGCATTCTTGATAAACTGACAGATATTTGGCCAATTTCTCCTTGATCAAAACTCTTGCATTTTGCCAGGTTTCCAAAATACTAAGAGCCTAAAGCCTTGGAAGTTTAGGTATGACTATTCTGTTTCAAGAATCTGAACTTCCTCCATATTACATTAATGAAGCTTCTTCATCTACAGCATTGTTATTTGGAAGTGAAAGAAACATTTGAAAGTGAAATAAAGTATCTAGAAAGGCAATAAGAATGGAAAGAAATCATTGAGGTCTACACATAGACTTCCTTGTACAGGGAGAAATTTTGATGAAGAAAATGCTTTTCCATCTGGGAAATTTAATTGATCTGCATTGCTCAATGAGTGTTTTTATCAGTGGGATTTAAACAGAATTCTGCCTGCAGTTTTTAAGATTTAGTTGTACTAGAAAATCAGTTTTTTCTAGTGCAGCCTGGTGACTAAATCTGGGTAAAGAAGAGAAGAAACAAAATTGAGAGGTGATGATTCTGTGTTCTAGTCCCTGTTCCTTACGGAGCAGCAACATGACCTTGGACAAGACATCTAAAATCCATTACTTACTGCTTCAACTGCCAAATTAGGCAAGGCTGACCTGCCTTTGAGGGGGCTGTGAGCTTCAATTTTTAACATCTTGATGCAGAACCACTCAAAACTGCAAAATAGAGGCTTTCATTGTTGTACCTTAAAAAATTGAGACTTCACCTCAGCAGAAATTAAAAATCAGTGCTTTCTTCTTGTAACCCTGGGGATGATGACATAGATCCACTTGAGTAGGCGCAGGAAGATTCTGAGAAATGGGCAGAATAACAAATCAGAGAATAAATGAATGAACAGAAGCATCCAGCACAACTTTTCCTAGCTGTCCTCACCTCTGCTGCTTTGATTAATAGGGAACAATGAAGTAAACAGTGCTGGAGGACAAACTAAGCAGCAAAGAATTGTAACTGACAATTTGCTGCTAAAATACATAGTCCCTTGTAAAACCTATTGATTAATGAAGTCTCTCTACCAGCATAAAAAAAAAAAATACACACACAAGAGAGGGAAGCAAACTCAAGTAAATACTCTCATTTAGAAAACTCAGCATCATGCAGCATTTAATCTGTCTACTATTCAATAACAGCAGCACATACAAGTAACTTTTCTCTTTTGTTATTACTCACCTGGAGCTATTAATCATCAGATTATAAACAAAAGATCAAAAGGAGAGAGAGAAGTTATGAGCCTATTTCTCCAGTGATTCAGCTCTGAGGTGGGCACTGAACCCCGGGAGGGGTGCAGAGCAGCCTCCCAGCCCTGACAGAGGGGGACCTCAGCAGGGGTGTGCACGCAACAGAGAAGAGGTTCACTCTTCTTGCAGCAGAGATGGAGGGTGCCATCAGCAGGACCCTGAAGTCACCTTCCTTGCCAGCCAAAGTTTTTAGACCAACACTGCCATCTATTGCCTCAAATTCCAGATTTAAAAGAAGCTGGGTATTACAGAGCGGTCTGTCTTGTGAGATGGTCTCAGATCTGAACACATATGTGGCACTCCACTAGCCAATCACTGCAGAAGTTATAACCTAGACATGTCCTCTGCCCTTTCAGCCCAAGTTTACTATCATGACAGGTTGCCAGGTAAAGGCTGTGTAGTGAAAGAAGAGCTGAGCAGGCTGGACATTTGCAGACAGGGCAATACAAAAAAAAAAAAAAGGAGAAATGCTCAGAGTGTTCTGTTGCAACTAAACCCTTCTGAATCATCCTGCATTAACCTTTTGATTACCACACTGAACTGGAGATTTATCCAGAAGATGTACAATGCAGGACCCAGAAGATCTCGCTTCAAATAGCTGTCTTGTCAGAGCAACACCAAATAATCCAAAGGTCAAAGGATGAAGAGGACTTCTTGTACAATTACTGTCTGGCTAATAGAATGTTAAATCACACTAAAGCAATACTTTAGCTGAGTGTAAATACAGGGAAGTGCTTTCACCTCTTTTTAAAAAGCCTGTTTGCAAAATTCATTCACTGCTTTCTGTTCAGATTGGAATGCACATTTCTGAATTCATTCTTGAAAGCCATTACACAGCTAGATAAACATAGATATGCAGAAATAAAACTGTTTTGCTTCTAGACAGAGAAAACTATTTTGGGGCTGGTCAAGAAGCACAGACCCACATGCAGTTTGATGAATCCTTCAAGTTTCACTTTTGAAATAAAGAATAAATTGTGTGCTTCAATCTCCTGTGGAAACAGATTTAATTAGGCCCATATAAGGGGAGAGAAAAGAGAATTAGACTTTTGTATTGTCAAGGACTACATCAGAACACAAAAAATGTGTAGCATTAATAATATTAAATCTTTTTTCCACAGGAAGGCCAGGTCCCAAAATTGTAAAAAATTCAACTGAAATGTACCCGTTTTTTTCCTTTCTCAGACTTCAGGCCGTGCTGTCCTATCAATGTTATTAGAAGTCTTATATTAGATTTAACTACTTTATAAGGTTTTGCCTTTTGAAATAGACTCGTTTAAATCTCTCTTCTGACCTGCAGCAGCTACTCAGCGCTACATGAACTCAGCGCTATGAGAAAACACATTAGCTCTGGGTAAAAGGCTCTAGTATTAGAGATAACTGATAGGGAGGATATGCTAGGCCAAATGAAGTCATATTTAATCTCTCTGGGAATTCTGGAGATACACTGGAGAATTGTTACTAGGATAATTTGCAAAAAATGTCACCTAAATATTTTTATATTGAAGAGGCTCTTTTCACAGAGGGAGCCAGCTCCTCATCTCCTGTAGGCTCCCTCAGCTCACCTGCCCCTCAGTCATTCTGTTTCATACTTTAATTTTTCCTCTATATTTTCTATGTGAAAATTCTTTTATAATCCATCTTCCTCACAAAAAATTATTTTGTTTCCTTAATTTTAATTCTGCTATGAGGGCCTTCTCCAATGTATTTTGTTGACCTACAATTGTTTTGATTTTATTATTTTTTAAATTGATGAGGCATGTAGAGGACCAATGAAAGGGGGAAAAAAACAATTAAAAAGTGAGAAGAATAGGAACAGACACTTGGTGGCAATAAATAGTTTTTTTAAAAATTAAGGGTAAATTAATAAAATGTTAAAACACCTGAAATTCTGAGGACTCATAGACTCTTGTATCCTAGGCCAATAAAACTTAGTGTGAGTTCAAACTTTTTCCAGCCCAGGATATTAACAAAATTACTCCCTCTGGGCTCCATTCCTATACTAGCATAGTATATGGTTATAGATTTATCTGCTTTTTATGTGTGTTCATGAGTGAAATTTCTGTGTGCTATTACATATGGGGATTTACTTCATCAAAGATACTATAATGCCCTTGTTTGGATTTATTAACATTTGATCTTAAGTATTCATCCAGAACTCTTACAGCCCCAGCTGACGTTGAGCTGGTAAGATCCAGCTGACTACAAATGAGTTGCCTTTTTAAGAAGTCACTGCTCTCCCACATGACTTTCCCAAAGGAATAATTTTAACAGAGCTTCCACTAACCACCCTTCGTGTACTATGTCATGTCTAACGTTGTTGTGAAAAATAAGAGTGCATTCAATTAAAGTATGATTTGACAGTCTAAGCCCATCAGTATTTTCCCAAATATTGATGTTCATATGTAAACATTCCAAACATAAAGTTACTCAATGACTTGTCTTGTCAGAAAACCCTTTTCAGTTTTGCTTGCGTGTGTCTTACTCTTTCCAGATTTTCAATTCAACAGCTTCACACTACCTGAAAGTGAAGGAAGGAAAATGAAAAAAAGACCAAAAATTTTAGGCGATGCAAAGCACAAAGAAAGCCCTCTTGTAGCAATTTTTAGGGGTAGAATGCTTACAAATTAATCCATATGGGGGAAAAAGGTTCCAGAGGCTTTTAGTGGTTGTTGATTTTGTGAAGGGGACACTTATCCAAATGCTGATTTCTGTCATCTAAGATGATAATTCCCTTCCTGTTTTCTTCACTACCCAAAAGATCCGGGTTTTCTTTCCTAATGCTTTGGAAGCTCAAACCCAAATACACTCAAATAGTTCAATTTTCCATGAAATTCAGGTAAATGTGCTTAACATGTTGACAAAAGATATAATTTCCTAATTTTTAAAAACCAAAGGGAGTAACTTAGTTACAGAGATTTAGCTGTTTGCAACACTCCATGTGTTTCTGTAGGAACCCTTGAATCTAGTTAACTGCAGCCACAACCTTTGCAAGTGCAGAAGTTGTCCAAAAGCCACCCCCTTCTTGGGTGATCTCTTATCGTTAGGTGCAGTAAGTACTGGGATGAAGACGAATACTCCTTCCCTCTGGCATTTTGATGCTAGACACTACTGGTTTCATGGAGAGGGAAAACTGAGCTTTGTGGCCCAGGTGACAATAATGTCCTTTACCTGGACTCTAGGGAGGACATCAAAGGCTTTTTACCTCACCAAGAACCAGGTTCTGTCAAACCCCACAGCAGTGCCTTTCAGAGCCTCTAGTCCTGGTCTGTACCATAAGCACCTCAGTCAGTTTGTAAACAAAACACAATGAGAAAAAAGAACACTGAAGTGCTTGGACATGAATCAACATTACTAACTCTGTGACATGAGTTTCTGCCTCATGAGAAAAAAAAAAATCAGACAGAGCATATTCATAGCCTCTATTTCTAATGTTTCTACAGCAATTTTGGCAGCTGGTCTTGTAGAAGTCATTTCTTCTGAGTCAGCTCAATCTCACACTCTGGCAGTTTTGATCTGTAGCCTCCTAGATTCATGCAGCATAAACAACTCCAATTATCACAGCTCATATCAAAAGATTTTAGAGTAAGGCTAATTAAGTCAAACTGTGCCACTGACAGAGACATACACCGTGGCATCAGGGTGGTATTTGAAAGTCTCCCAAAAATCACAACATATGACTAGAAAACACAATATATTTAATTTTAAAGGTATTCAGCCTGCTTTTGTTTCTTGTCAAATACCCTAGCTGTCAGTCAATAGAAAAACTGTAGACTTTTTTGTGATAGATTCAAATGGAAAATAAAAATTTTTGGTCTGGGTATTTTAAATATATGTGTGGAACATAGTTTTATTCCAGTAAAAATACATTTTCTGTGAAATAGAAAAGTACATTTTGGAAAGATAAGAACTTCAAAGTTCATCCAAAGCAAGTAGTGAGAAAAGATCTGAACCCAGAGGATAAATATCTGCAGAACAGTATGCCTCCTGTTATTAGGTAATTTTTAAAAATCTGCTTGAAATGATAATATTTCTGGAAATCTTAATTATATTTCTCATTACCAAAATTTTTCAATATGTAGAACAGCAAAACAACACAGCATTATGTAGATAATCTTAGAGAATTCATCACATTCTGTGGTATGTTTGGTTTTCTCATTGAGTAGCTCCACATAAATTGTCAAATGTGTGATATAACTAACATGATAAGGGCCAAAGCAGCAGCATAGCAAGAACAAATGACAAAGGAGTGGATCCCTGAATGTGAAATGCCAAAGATCTAGGATTCTGCAATACTCATCTGCTTGAAGAGCATTTCTTCTTTTTTTACAAGACAAATAGTCCTTACTGGGATCCCTAACTGAAATATGGCCTGCGTCTTCTTAACTGTTGCTCATTTTTCTTTGGCTAATGAATGAAGAGAAGGAAGAGAAATCTAGCTGTGATTCCTTTTAGGAAGCTGGAAGTCCAAATAGGTAGAGAAGAACAGTAGCCACAGTGTGACAGTGATGCAATATGTTATCATAGTATATAGAAGAACATCCACCTACTCTGTCAGAATAATCTATATAGTTCTCAACAGGAGTAGCATGGAATACAGTACATTTGTACAGTCAAATTTTATGAGCTAAGACACTCAGTAATTTAGAAGTTATTATTTTCTACTGCATCCATGAGAACAGCACCATGATGGAATAATCAAGAGGCATTTTCTTTGCAGTTCACAAAAATAAAGTCCCCAGCGCCAGTTTTAAATAAAGCTGAAAGAAAAAGGAAATGCACTTTGTCCTGCATTCAGTGGAAATACTGCAGAGAGAGGTCATCAGCAATGTAGCTTTTCTATTATATATAGTACATTTCAAAGGTCTGTACAATAACCTGGATTGCAGTTTACAACAAAAGAGAACTAGAATTTCTTACTAAATGCTCAGGGGCAAATGTCCAAATAAATTACTCCAGAACACCTGATTCTATGACATTCCAGCTCCCCATACATGTGCATGTCCACTGCTGGTACTACTGGCATACATGGTAGAGTTTTTACTTTTTCAAACACTTTGATAAAGTGTAATCTAGGTAATATTTGGTGTACTACAGTAATTGCTATGCTAAGCCAGAAACTAAAAAGCACAATGATGAGCATGTAACCAGAAATGCCAATGTGCCTCCAGGGGGTCATAGCAGATCTGAAATGTGTCCCTTCAGAAACACTAGGCTTAAAGAGAAACATCAGATCTCCTCTGTCTACCTGATCAAAATGCAGCAGACAGACTGTTTTTCTGTCTCATTCTATTTCTCTCTTTCTCAGATATATGGCAAAAGCTCCACAACCATCAATACATTAGGTCATCTCTTGTCACTCAGCAGCAAGACTCATATAAGACAGGAAAAGCCTTGAGAGTTTTCTTACTTGTCCTGCATTTTCCAGAATCTATCACCTGGTCACAGTTCTTTATGTAAATTCTGGGGCTTGATAAAGAATTATGTCTCTGCTCCTTTAACAAAATTCTAATCTCTTCAGTATTTGTTGTGCTGCCTCCAATGTGCCTCTGCTGAGCATGGTTTGCTGCAGGACTGGGAACTACAGGGTCTAATTCAATACTGCTCTGCACTACAGCATTTATTATTTCTTCAGGCTTTTCCTTTCTTCTCCATTAAGTGGAGGCAATCTTAAATCACAAAGTATATGACTATGAAGCATTTTCAGATTCAAACTTCATGTTATGTTCCTTTTCAGAAAAGATTCTTTAGGCAGGAAAGCATCTCCAAAATAGTAGGAGAATCCCTCACATCAGTGACTGACAAACTATATAAGAAAGCTAGAGATATACTGAATAGCCTTTCTTCCACCATATCATAAAAACTCTGGCATCCTTCATTTGCCATTAATTTTAGGAAGTTTTTATCCTTGAAGAGAAGCCAGCTCACACTTCAGCTCCTAACTGGTGGAAGGGAACTGAACAATTGTTGAGATCGAGAACTGAAGGTGTAGCTTCTACTTACAGAAATGTAACTGCCGTGTGTGTTAGGATGTGAACTGCTTTGTTACTCCAGATTACCAGCCTACCTTTCTGCTAGTCACATACAGCTACTTGGGAAAAGTTAGAACTGGGAGCCCTTTCACAGGACTTTACTTTGACCCCATTTCCCAGCTGTGATTTTGAGCTCTGAAGGATTTGTCAACAAATAGGTTAGGGGGTTTTCTCCTGTCTACCTATGCTACATAGGAGCTTTTCTGTTTGTGTTACATATTTACCAAGAAATTAAATAATTTTTCTTTTGTTCCTCTCAGTAACGGGGTTTGAACTGGGACAAAATTGCGCTACGCTAATGTCTTGGATCTCTCCTCAATGAGTGCTAAAACCATTAATTTTCTTTTGGGCTGAGTTCCCTCAGTCTAGCAACCAATGGCACTGGGACCATTCATTCATGTTGGATTTATTATCTATGGTTACCTGGTTGGATCATTTTTCTGCATGCTGAAATGGAGCATAATTGGGCTATTTCTCATCACAAATGGAGAGTGCCTGTATAGAAGGAGGTTGGTCTACGTCAGGTTTTGCCTCACTATTTTTAATAGCTTCAGCAGAGAATGGGTTTCACTTCTCTGTTGGGGTCTTTCCAGACCAATGTTTTTCTGGTTTTTAGTGTCACAGAAGTTGGTCTCTGCCATATTTTTATGAGAGGCAAAGTATAAGTCCTGGTCATTTTTGCATTGCTTCACAAGGTAAACAAGGAATATTCTTGTAAGAATATCTGGGTTTATTTATTTTATTACAAAATCAGATCACAATTGCTGGGAGACATTCCAGCGTGATAGTTCCTTATTAATATTATAATATACAATATCATATAATATAACAATAATGTTATACAGTTCTGCAATATATTAATGTCTGATTAAAAATGGGTATCTCCAGCAAAAAGAGAATTAATGTAGTTTGGTTGATTAATAAATTCAGCATAATAAAACTTCTGTTTTAGTGGCCTGCAATGCCCAAGTTTTTTCTTTTTTTATTATGTGACATAGGTCAGAGGCATGCTACAACAGAAGAGAAACATTTAGATCTTTTCATTAAAATCAATCAAAATCTTCCTCTTTGAGCATGTGCTTTTGTTTGGGTTCTGTTTTCCTGGTGATTCTTTGATTCATAGCTAAGGAAGGGTCAGACACACAGGGAGACAGGCCCTGTCTTTATTCCTTTAAGCCATTACTCTCAGATACGCTACTGAGTAGATGCGAGAGACAGAGCACCATAGCAGCAATCAAATCTGCTTTCCAGCATATTCCTGTGCTAGGCATCTGATAAAGAATACAGATGTTCACTTTGCATACTCTCTGTGTTGGACCTTTGGCAGGGGTTTATGTTTTCAAGAAAAATGAGTGATTATTATAACATAAAATGAGACCTGAAGTCCAAAATACAACCCCTTACCAAGCACTGTGAAAACAATTAATTCTTCCCCAACCACAAGCAGCACAATGGATACCAATATCTATTGTGCTTTTCTTTCTGAGAGCATAGTGGAAAGCAAAAGCAGGATTTATTCCAAAAAGTGATCACAGTACTGTGTTGAGGGTAAGTCAAAGAGCAAAAAACACAGAACCATTTAGGTACTGGCTCCGGCACTTGCAGTCTCTGGGAGAAGATTCTCCCCCTCCACTCGACCTCACCTGAAGTACTGAATCCACCTTTTGGGTCTCAGCACAAGAAGGATGTAGACCAGTTGGAGTAAGACCAGAAGAGATCCACAGCAATGACCAGAGGGCTGGGACACCTTCCCTGTCAAGACAGACTGAGAGAGTTCATGTTCAGCCTCTTCTCTTTCAGGAGAAGAAAAAGCTCTGGTGAGATCATAAAGCAGACTTCCGGTATCTAAAAAAATCCTACAAGAAAGTCAAAGAGGGGCATTTTATGGGCTTGAACAAGGGGGAATGGCTTTAAACTGAAAGAGGAAAGGTTTAAACTAAATATTTGAAAGAAATTCTTCACTGTGAGCATGGTGAGGCACTGGAACAGATTGTCTGGAAAACTTGGTGCTCCATCCCTGGAAGTGTTTAATGTCAGGTTCAATGGGGCTTTGAGCAACCTGGACTAGTCAGTGTCATCTCTGCCCATGGCAGGGAGTTTGGAACTGCATGATCTTTAAGGTCCCTTCCAACCCAACCCATTTTATGATTATTTGGATTATTGACTGTCAAAAGCTGGGAGGATATATAATGAAAAGTGTCTCAGACCAGTTGTTCCTTGGAATAGTCCAACATGGATATCAAAGTTTACAAAGTCAGTCTATAACCCAGTTTCCTTCTTGCTGCATTAGCTTTATACTTGGAGGAGGATGTATTTTAAAGAAAAGATACTGGGGCAAAAGAGCACCAAGGTTCATTCAGTGGATGATAACTCTAAGGATTGTCTATATATGTTTTTCTCTAGCTCTTTTTTTGTTGTTGCCTATCTAAAAGTAAAAAAAAAAAATAGCTATAGATGTTCACATGTTTTGTTTTAGCTGCGCAGATAAATTATAGAAGGAAAATAGAGGCACAAGGAAGAAAAGTGTCTTCTCCAAATATGTCAGTGGCAGAACTAGACAAACACTTCCACTTTCTAGTCTATTACTTCATTTTAGCTTCTCCATTTGCTATACCCTAGTGACATCTGTTTTATGGCAAAAAAGGTGACTTGCAGTTTATCCTGAAGATCTGTGGATTGGTAGGTGATAGTCAGGATGAATCCCTGAGGACTCATTGATGGAAGACCGTTTAAAACCTGGGTACTTTAACATGGTCACTGATTGGACCTGTGACATTATTGCAAAGTCCTGCTGGTCTTCAGATTTGAAGTCACAAGAGTCTCTATAGGTCAGAGCCAATCATTGGTATTGCATTTGACAAACAGCACCCATGTTTCAGCTCGCTGCCTCCTGCAACAGCACTCCTCCTAGTATGATTTATACTTTATTTCCATGCACAGTGTATTGCAGTAATCCAATTCCCAAGTCAGACATGGGTAGTAGCAGCAGTGTACTCACATCTGCAAATACAAAAGGAAATAATTTTGGCATAGGAAGGTATAAGCACATCTAAAAGTCTTACAGCCTTTTTTCTTCAGTCCTATGTCAGATAAAGAAAATATAGAGCACTACAGTGATGATCTGAAGGATTGCTAAAAGCAAAGAAATGCGCAACTACATTGTGCATTTTTTTCCCTAACAATACAATGAATGCAAGATTGAGAGATGCTGCCCTCTAGTTAGGTTAAAAATTGCATATTACAAGTGCTAAGCCATATTTTATTTTTTCCTCCCTTACTTATAGAAAATTAAAGGTACAATTAGTTGCACTGAGAATGAACTTAAATGTCTAATTTCCCAGAGATGTAGCCAAGCTATATTACCTCTTTGCATTAGTGCTGTCTAATAAATAGGTTTCAGGAACACACATTAGTTAACATTAGAGATGTTTTCAAAAATTAATCTAGCTCCAAATTTTCTTGTTCCAGCTGATATGGTTTATAATACCTAAATATGCACAGCATGCTTATTTCTGTCCAGCATTTCTTTTAGTGGAAACAGTTCATAGAAATCATTTCAAAGAGTTATTCTTTTACAAAAGAAACTCCACAACTTTTCATTCTTAAGTATGATATCTACTCTTACTTTATGTCAGTTTACATTTCACTGACTTTAACAATGTTTCTCCTTATTTTCACCAGTCTAAGGGAGTTCTGAAACAGGCCTTAAATTTGCATTAATTTGTATAAATGCATACCTAATTATGATGTAGATTAACAGAATATAACGCACCACTCATAATGTATTTCTCACAGACAGTTTTTTGCTCTTGTACATTTATTACAAGTCCTGCAATTTTGGGTGGGATTTTTTCCCCTTGAAATCCCAGTTTACTGAGTTATATTATTTTACAAGAAATCCAACTTTCATTCTTCTTTTGAGAAAATAAACTTCAAGTTTTCATGGCTGCTAGGAGACATTTGGAAAGGTTAATATGAAAGGATCAAACACTAGAAGGCAAATAATATAGAGATCCCAAAGGATATTACTTTTTAAATCTCATGATTTTTAAACCAGTTTTATGGGATTAAAATTGCAGCGGGGGAGATTGAGGTTAAACATTAAGGAACCCTTCTGCTGTAAGGATAGTTAAGTAGTAGCACAGTTTTTCTAGAGAGCTTGTGATTTTCAATCAGTGAAGTTTTCTAAGAGCAAACTGGACAGGTTGCTACCCAAGAATGTTTAAGCTCTCATTGATTCTGGTTTAAGACATGGAATAGTGATGAGGTTGTGTAGTGAGTTCATATCTAGTCCCATTTTCCACAGCAATGATTTATGTAGCCTGATTTACCACTTTTAACATGTTGGGTTAACAACAATAAGTGCAAAATTGCTTCATGTAAACAATCAGCAATCATTGCTTGTAATGTATTTCTTACCAATATTGCTAGTAAAAATCTTTTCTTAAAATCAACTTCAGTAGGAAAAAAGGAATGGATCTACTTTAAAAAAATCCAGAGTTTTCCCACAAAGTCCCTTCTGTATATATTCTAGGGATCTCTACTCAGGCTATTTTATAATTCCTAATGGACAGGCTTGTTTTCCTTTTCATTGTTTCTATTCTCAGTTAATCTTCTTACTTTGTTATTATACTATTATGACTTTATTTCCAGAATGTTCACTTTTTTAAAAAGTTATTCCATTGTGGCTTTTACAAATTCTGTTGGACAGTGGCCCAGCTGACACTTATGATGGCAGCTTTCTTGTATGAAAATAAGTTTACCTTGCTAGCAACTGAAAAAACCCAGATCACTAAATACTTTGGCAATGACTTTTGAGGTGATTTGCTCTGTGTGGACTCTCAGCTCTTAGCACAGAATGCATGCAGTCCTCAGCATGTATAATATGTACCCTTGATACAAGAAATCCTCAGAAATTTGCTGGCTATGTAAGAGAGAAGAGAAGAGAAGGGTCTAGAGGATTCAAGATATTTTTTCCTGCCCCACAGCCTGAGGTCAGAGCACATGGCTGAAAGCCTTGGAGTGTGGAAGATACTCCAGTAGACACCCCAGTAACTGGATAGGTATCTCGTATACGTAATACGAAATGCAGAAAAATTACATGAGGAACATTTTTTTCCAGTAGATAAATCAAGAATTTTTATGAAAGAAAACCTCAGAAGCATGTGTAATGCTGAATCTGTAAAATTTTGCACTCATTCTGGATATTGAATGAGCCAAAGTTCCTACATAGAAAAAAATGAATATCAAATCTTCTGATAAAATGCATAAGACAAAGGAAAATTGAAGTTACCTGTCCCCGAGCAAATCAAGTACTATTTTGCCATCAAGCATTGCTTTGCTTCATGTTATTAGCCTAAACAAATTGTTCTGAAGATGTGTCTAAAAAAGAAAAATATGCACAACTCTTAGCATCCCCCTCCCAATAGGATGCCAATAAGATTCTGCTATCAGTCTTCAAAATAGACCTTTGTCCTTGGAGCTTATTTATGGTTTATTTGATTTGAAGGAGACTTTTTATTTTTGTGGTTACTTTTTCTGAATTGCCAGAAAGTTACTTGCACTTGGTCTGCCGGACATGAGGGAGCTCAGTGAACCAAGCTCTGCGTCTCAAAAGCTGAGGGATTCCTAACACATTGTGTGCTCTGTAGACAGAAGAAACTATCTGCCATGACCCATGAAGTGGTTAGAAGAGCTCCTAGAGAGGACTTTCCGAGGTCTTCTGCTGACTCCCAGCAATTCTGTTATTTCAATGCCTGCTAATAAAATTGCCTCAGCAAATCCTATGCATTTCTAATGCTGTCCTGCTGGTGCTTTGGGTTGGGCACAAGTTTTTGGTAGAAACAAATACACAAAAAGGCAAAGCCTGAAACTGCAAATGCAACATATTTTATCCCAGCCTTAATTATTAGAGAAGTTGAGTGTCTCAGATTTTAAATAAAAGGAATGCTGCATTCAATCTCTTGCGCTTGTCTTATTTCTACCTTAGGAGACCAGAACCAGGGACTGAAGAATCCAAATATAATGTGTTCATACTATTAATTTCAGTTAAATTTGTCAGTTCATGGTACTTCATTCACTAGAGTGGAGCCAAGTAAAAAGACCCATTTATTACTAGTCATGAAATATGGCTTTTGCTTTAGTTAGTTATGCTTTTATTCACAGAGGGTGAAAAAGTTAGTGAGAATCATAGAACTACTTTTTCTTATGCAATAGCAAAATTAATGCTGTTCAATGGGAAAAGATGCAGTCATTCAGAAATGTCTTTCTCAACATCTCTCTTCTGGAATGTCTCACACTCTCTTGAGATTTGTAAAGAGTCAGCCTAAGTATAAATAAAGAAATATGTATTGTTCTTAGGAAGGGTTATAAAACTGAATCAAAGCAATATGTCTTTTGCTCCTGCAGCAAATAGACCAAAAGTGCAATCTTCCAGTAAAAGTGTGATTTGTTAGATATACAAAAGAATCAAAGATCCAAAACCTGATGCCAGTTAAACCTGTCTAAATCTGTGTAGCCATTTTGTCATTCAAAATCCTCAGACTCAGACAGTGGAATTGAGAGAAGATATTGAATGAAAACAAAGTGTGTAGTTTAAAATTCTCCATCTCTCTACAATGTAAATCCCTCTCAGTGACATTAAGTCAATGGATTTCTTGTGAATTTAGTGTAACGTGATTTCACTTCCTTATCTCAATACATTTAACACAGCAATAAAGCCTAAGTTCTTTTGGGGAAGAGGAGGTGAATCTATTTCTGAGCATTTTGGTTAGTTTTAAGATAAAGTAGTTCACTAAATATTTGTAACATTCTAATTGTGAATAAGCCTTAATGGAGATGGATTGGGAGTATGAAGAGTAGAAAAACCAAGGGTTGATGCAGATCTTAAATAAGGCATCAAGGCAAAAGCAAGACTTAAGTAGAGGTTAGAACAAGGAAGAAACTTGAGGAGAACAAAGAACAGAAAGAAGCCTTGGGTAGGCATCCTGAGGCACCCAGGGCTGAAAGATACAAGACAAGATGACCTATCTCAGAAAGGTGGAACAGACCCCTTTCAGAGCCATGCCTCTGATGTAATGATACTGTGGGAGTGACAATGGCCATTGCTCTTAGACTTTGCTCATCCTGGTGGCATTAAGTGTCACCATGACCCCCATTTCTCACCATGAGGTCTGATGATGATATCATTGGTCAACTCCAGGCAGACAAGCATGCAATAGTGCTTTTTTTGTAAAATAAATCTTCATATCATATACTATTGCTGGCCTGATTCCAGTTTATCTCTCTACAAAAATGCTGAATTATCAATAATCTTTGTTTTATATTGCTGCTGGTGTGCATGTGCAGAGTCACATTGGAATGCAACCTCAAGTCCACAACCTGTTTCAGTTCTAGAATTGTCTGAAGGTGACAGAATAGCATTAACATCTTCTTTGCTAAAGTGATTAATAGATTAATAATGGTAGCTGAGTGCTCATAGTGATTTATTTGACAAGCCAGTTAATCATCCAGGAATAATAGTACAGAATTAGGAGCATGCACTTCAGAGTAGGGTCAAAATTAGAGATCAGGAAGTCATTTAGCAACCATAGGAGAAGATGAAGAATAAAAAAGGTGAAAGGAAAAGAACATCTTGAAATATGTGAACACTGGGAAATAGCTTCTCATATTTTTCTTCTGAATTCTAATTTAATTTTGAGAATTTCGAGAGCTTTGAGGAGCATGATGACTCTGCATCACAAAAGTCTCTAATCCTTTCTTTATCTTTAGAAGAACATCTTGTGTGCACTTCTCCCTCCCAGCACAACAGCATAATTTGTATAATATTGTGAATAATATGCATAAATCGTACAGCCCCAAATACCAATATTTGGAGAATGACTGTAGGAACCCAAGTACTGCTATGTAAAACCAGTTAAATTTGTATTTTTGGGGCTAGTTTACCCTAAATACTGCATTGTGTCTGAAGAAAATAAATTGTGAAGAGAATTATACTGCGTAGAAACACAAAGCTGTTGGAAGTTTTAGAGTTGAATTTGCCTGGAATACTGTGACAAGAGCCTTGAACCTGTATCAACAAGCAGTGGGTTTGCAGAAGACCTTTAATGGATTGTATGATTTCTGTCACTAACAAGTTCACTGAGTGTGTGAAACTTTTTCTTGCTGCCCCAGAGAAGAAGCTCTTCTCATGGTGAGTATTTAAGGAGTATTTATTTCATTATAAAAGCAATAAGTATTTATTTACTTCTTTATTTAGAATGAAATAAAATAGAATAGAATAGAATAGAATAGAATAGATTCAGTTGTAAGAAACCTACAAAGATTATTTAGTCCAACTGCCTGGCCAAAAGTTAAAGAACAATGTTACAGATGTTTTACAAACACTAACAGGCCTGGGACACTGCTCACCTCTCTGGGAAGCCTGTTCTAGTGTTTGACCATCCTCTCAGTAAAAAAAATGCTTACTAATACCTAAACCAACCATGGTGTAGCTTTGAACCTTTCATGTACATCCTAACACTGGATACCAGGGAGAAATGTCATCAAATTAGGTCTTTAAGAGATCTTGACCCTAAAGACATGCACATTATGTGGCCAGAAACAGCACGGTGCTGAAAGAACCCAGCAGTAGGAAAATAAAAGTAAAAATTTAGGCCATCCAGGAGCCAGCTTACCCTTGTTATGCAGTAAGTACAGTGTAGAGTTTAGCTGCATGCAGTTGCAGATGAGCTAATGGTAGGCTTCCAGACAATAGGGATGCTCTTAATGAAATAACAGAGTAAAGCCAAAAAAGCACACCGAATATACTATTTATGTCCTGAGTTTTCTTTGCCTGAAAGTTGAGGGCTGAAAGAAAGTAGAGGTTTCTTGACTTGGAAATAGACAAACAAGCAGAGAAATTATTAATGCAAAGGAAGAAACTAACAGAATGCTGTGATCATACAGAGACCCAAAAGTACTGCATAAAGATGTAAAAAAGAAAACATGTTTCAATAACCAGCCAAGGAATAAAATTTAGGCCATATGGCTGATGCCAAACAGCTACCTAAAAGAGACACATAAGCCTCTGCCCTTATACCATCAGTGTACATGTTCAGAATAGTTAATACTACTTTAGGAGCTTAGTGAAGATTGTTATTTTGATTTGCTTTGGAATGTGAGCTTTTTCTGTAGAATATAAAATATTTTTATGTTATTGAGATTAATAAGATTTAATGATATTTTTATCTGGGAGGGAGCCAGTATCTAGAGAATCCTGGCAAGTCTTGAGGGAGAGGAAAAGGCGCTGGGTTAAAGATTAAAAAAACCCAAACAACTCCAAACCAGAGGAAAGTGTAGGGAAAAGTATACCCTGGACTTAATGCAGAGGGCTACACAGACAAATCCTAATAATTCTGAGGTCTTCATCAATACCATCCTCACAAACAAGAAAAAGAAACAGAGATGAGAAATTCATACTTAACTGAAAATAGCCAGGTGGAAAGATGCCAGTTTGAACCGTGACTCAAAAACAAGAGGTCAGGTTGAAAACCTTCAGGAGATAATGTAAGCTATTAGCACAGATTGGTTGGCCATTTCTGAAATCAAAGTTCCATCCCTATATGATAAGTTACTTTTATCATGCTACACTGCTTACTGGAGCAAACTAATGAAAAAGGATCCTGTAAGCCATTAAGGGACTAAAAAGCTAAAACAAAATTATAAAAACTTTAATGAAGAATAATAATACTACAGATACTGGCTTGGCATATTAGAAATGTCAAAAATACAGCAGAAAAGATACATTGACCTCACATGAGAAAAATGCCTCCTGAAGCAAAGCAGGCATAGATATTTTTGTGTCTACCACAAGACTTGGTACTTATTCTAGATAATTTTTCTTGCTTCTCAGGAAAGCTGATATTGGAAGACTTTTAGAAGCATATGAAGTAAAGAAAGTTTTCAATTAAGTTTTGGACAATGGACTGGGAACAAAATAAGTAGGAAAAAAAGAGAGAAGTTCAGATTCCATTAGGTACATTGAGAGTAGAAATGGTGAAACCTGGTTTATCATTCATAGAACTGATGAGTTTGTAATCTTAGAAATTAGACATTAGGAAGGATCTTTCTTGATAAAAGGAGGAAATTTTTTACAGTGAAGGTGGTGGAGCACTGAGACAGGTTGCCCAGGGAGGTGGTAGATGCCTCATCCTTGGGAGCACTTAAGGTCAGGTTGGATGGGGCTCTGAGCAACCTGATCTATTAAGTTTTGACTGAGAAGAAAGAACATGGATAGACTTCACCACAGAAGTGAACCCCTGACTATCCCCATTAAAAGAAGAATTGATTAAAAGGCATTCCTTTTTCAGCCCTTACAGCTCCTACATCCCCAATATCTTCTGAGTGGCCAGGTGAAATTACAGGCTGGGATCTTCCTGACTCCACCACTGCTCCTGGCTCAGACTGTTGGTGTGTGCACTCCAGAAGGGCATTCTGAACTCCCCCAGGCAAGCCATGATCTCTGCAGGCTGGCTGGTGTGACTGTCAGTCACACGCTACTGTCACTAAGCCAGTCTATGGCTCTGACTGCAGCAGCCAATGCAGGCTGACGTAGGCTGTACTGTAGCATCTGTCATCAGCAGGACCTGGAGCTTGGCCCTGCCCATGTGGGGCAGAGGCAAAAAAGCACCATTTCTGTAATGTGACAGCTCTGAAGGGTTGCTTGGGGGTTCTGAAATATACCTTGGCTTGAACTCCAGCTGTGATTAAACTTGTTTCCAGCAGACAGCAACTTAACATAAAACTAGCAAGAAAAAAAGTGAGGATTTTGACAAGGTGTCATCCAAAAGATTTTTCCAGCACACAGGAACGCTGTTGGAGATTTTTCAGTATAATTCTTAATATGACAGGGACTAAAGCTGAACCCTTGGTCATTCATTTTAAATTTAAATCTTCCTGGATCACTATGCTAAAACCACTCAGGATAATTTTTAACACAGGAGTCAAAGAAAGGATCAATGTAATTTAACTTGAAAATCCAGGCTGCAAAATCAAGCATCAATTCTGAGAGGTGGATAGCATCAAAATGTCCTCTGATGAACACTGAAGATAAGAGCATAATAAAGAAGTCATAGCAAAGACTGGTTAGTGGGGTTTTCTTTTACAAAAAGCAGAACATATTATAAAATCTCACCCTACTTTTCCAAGTATTTGGAGATGGATTTGTCATGTTGAAATCATAAAGTGATGCTGTAAACACTGTTTTAACCAACTAGTGCACACTTCACAGCTGAATTTTCAATTCTTCTTAGACATGACATGGAACAATTTTCAGATGGAAATTATCCTTCGATTAGTAAAGATAATAGAAAAAAAGAGTAGTAAGGGGGTAATTCTGCTGCTAAGAGCATTGACCTAAGTTAAATACTTCATAGTTATAGAGAAATCAAATCAAAAGTAATAGCCTCAGTAGTCTTCCAGAATATGATATGCTATCTTCAACTGTTGGAAAAATACAGGAGATTCCCTATTACAAACTCAGTGAACCCAAACTGAGCACTAAAATGACACAGAAATAATGTAGTATTTGAGAGTTAATATGCAATATTATGCATAATGAAGCATCTAAGGTGAGGAAGGGAATAATGTTTTATAGTAAAGGAATTGAAAATTATATAAAATCAAAAAGACAATTATGAAAATCATCAACAATTTTAATTCTATTATGAGTAATCTTTAGTGTGAAGGTCATTGTATCTTCAAGGTACTAATTTTCCCTTTTGCTATCTCACAAGAAGAAGAAGAAATCTTAGCAAAATGAGACTCAGTTCTTGCTCAAAAATAGACCTGGGAGCTTCCAAGAGCAAATTGATTGCTCAGAAATAGAATTTTTATAGAACCATGGAACACGATGTTCATGTAATCTCATTTATGTCCAACAACAGTTTGTCCAACTCAAATACCTTGATTTAAGTTCTGTTCTATGCAACCAGACAGTGGTGACACTCTTGTAATGGGTAAAATGTTCCAGTGAGGGTTCTTCAAACATCTTTTTTCTCTAGAAAAAAGAAAATATAATTTGGAATTTTAAAAATTACAGTACATTGACCCATCTTGCAGGGGTTTTTTAAAAATTCTTTTTAGTCTCTTCTTTTTGTAAAGCATAGAAGGGTCTGAGTGTATCATATACATCAAAATAAATACGTAGTTCAGAAATGCACATGGTTATGATGAATGAATGAATGAATGAATGAATGAACAAATTAAGGCATGCAGGCCTTCAGAGACAATGACCATGTACCCCACACTCTCAGGGAAGGTGGAAAAAAGTCCATGAGGAGAAGCTTGTTATATGAGGAGCAGAGATGAGCCTGAACTCCACGTTTCCAAATGGAGTGGACTGGTATATTTAATTATTTGTCTAAATAATACAGGCACCCACACAAGCTTCTTTCAGATCCAGTGTGGATTATTGCCTACCATTCAAATTGTTGGTTCATTAAAACAAAAATATACAAAACATGTAAGCATGAAATAATATGTATTTAATGCAAAACAATATACAAAACATGTAAGCATGAAATAATATATATTTAATGCAAAACAATAACATCTGAACCAATTCAAGATGTCACTAATTTTCTCAAGGTATCTGTTGGTCATGAATCCAGTTTTGGCAATGCCATTCAGTGGTGCATTTTGACTGCAGCTTGAAACATAAATAGTCTGCATACAGTGGTATAAGGGGTCTATTTGGGGATCTATCTCAAAAATTCACTGCATCACTGAATGTGTTTTATAGCATCTGAGAGGTGTCTGTGACCTCCTGCTCAAGTAAATGGAGGAATTTAAGCCAGTGGTAAAGAATATTTCCTCTTCTTTTTAAGGCTGGATTATTACCTAGGAATTACAGATTGGGATGCTGTGATGCAGCCTGTTTGGATTACTTTGTTGAGGGACAAACCAAACCAGAGGGAAGTATATGTAGAACATAAATATTACCTACACAGGAATTTTTCCTGTTGATTTCTCCTCAAGCTGGTGTGGTTTTTAATCTGTTCTTATGTAATAGAAGTCAATCATATTTCTGAAAAAGCAAGACCCTTCAAAATCAGGAAATTTTCTGCTATTGCTTAAGATGTTAGTTTTGTTGAGCTATGACTGTCATAAGATAAGCTATAGATGTACAACACCAGGCTGAGTGTAGTCCCAGTGCTAACTGATGAGTCTTTAGCCTGCTGACCAGGTGATGCCCCAGTGTTGTTTGCATGCTGTGGACACATTCCCCTGTGGCACCTCACTATGCTGGGATATGGTTAGATGAGGTTTGCAGAGCCAGTCAGTAGTTCCTGATAATAATCTGCAGTAGGGCACACCTCTTCAGTTCTCCCACCTTTCACTGGTGTACCTAAGCATGCATGTGTACAAAGAGTATAGCCAGGAAACAAGATAGAAATGCATAATTTTTGCAGCCACAGATAAGTATTTGGTCCTGTCAGCAGAGATTGTATCTGAAGGTAAAAGCAAGTTCTACTGAATATTCAATTTGTCCCATAACATGTCAGTAAAAATAACAAAGATCTCTCTTGCTATAAATAATACAGATTACTCTTTCAGAATTCCATCATTTCAGCAAGGCTGTCAGAAGTGTGTAAGTCAAAATACCCTGCAATATCAGTATTTCATACGTCACATTGACAATCTCAACCGCTTTTTCTTTAGGCCTCAGTGGTTAGAGTGAAGATGGGTGAGGTGGCATTAAGTAACTCAAGTCCTTTGGTGCCAGCTTTCATTTCAGATTAACTTATTTAGGGACAGCCTCTTCCTGTGCCATAACATTGTACAGTAGCCAGCTCTTATCTCTCATCTGTTACAAGTATTAGAAGGAACAAAATAATTCATACTTGATTTTGAAAAAGTTATTTTGGTGCAACTTTTAATTAGCAACTAATCAGAGGTCTCTGGAACAAAAGGGCTCATATTGACTAAATAGATATCAAATAGTCACTTTAGAATGGGTGAGAAATGGGATTTTTGTATTCATACTTTTCTCATGTCTTCATTGCATGACAGGATGACCAAGGCATGATGCCTTTGTGCACTTGGATTCCTAACACTCTATTATAACACATCTCCCTAGCAACACAGGCTACTGAAAACATATCAAGTTTGTCCTCTGCTCACTAAAATTTCTTATTATAAAATACTGAATTGAGTTCAAAGTCACACCTTCCACTAGAACCATTCAAGTGTCTGGACCTGACATATCTGAAGTTTGAGCAGGAATGACAGTTTAGACCTTGAACCATTCTCAGTGATAGGAAAGCTCATGAGTGAAGATGAAATTGCCTTGGAAATTAGTGTAAAGTTGTCATTGAACTCTCCCAGCAGCAAATGGCCATCACAAATCTCATTTTTCCCAGTCAAAATGCAAGGTTTAATTCTTTGATTTGTCTTTTCTAATGTATTTATCTTCTCTAACAGATATTGGAGAAAAGTAATGCACCATTCAAAATAAGACATTCTGGGCTTCCTTCTACAGAAGAAGGGCAAGACTACAAGATACATATTTCAAAGGGCAATCTAATCCTAATTTGTTAGCACAAGTGAGATCAAAGGCCACTTCTAGGGCAGCTGATCCACATGAATTTCCCCACTCTTCTCAGGTCCTTAGGAGCAATCTTGGATTGTACAGACAGAGGTAGAAGGCACAAGATAAAGCAAAAGTGTGAAAAAATAGTTCAGAGAGAGAAATAATGAGTCAATGAACAGTTAATCAGGAGAGCAGATTGTCGACACAGCTCCTGCATGCTCTAACTGCATGCAGCAGCAGCAGCAGATGTTTGCTCTGTGCTTAAAAGCAACAGCTCTTCTGACAAAATAAATTCCACTAAAGAATTTTAGTTATTTAAAAAGTGATTAGATAGTAGTAATTTATTCTAGTTTTATTACAATGTTTTTTCCTTAGGGATCCTAAAGAGTTGTTATTATTTCTCATAAAGCATTTTTACTCCCAATAATCAATATCGATTTTAATATACCATATTATTGCTTAGATTTATATTCTTGGTTTGTGTGGGATTTAGGTATTAATATAATTAAAAAGAAATGAGATAGAGTGCTCTGCTTGGAAGTTTCACATTAAAAATAATTCACTTTTCCTCTCATCTCCAGATGATACAGAAGCATTTACACTGAACTATTTATATTGAATACATTTCTTCTCTTCTTCTAAGTTAAAGAGTTTTAATAAATAAGGGATAACAGGTCCTTTATTTTGGGAACATCCAGGTAGCAATAAAGGTTCTCTAGCTGAGGTGAGAATTAGGCCATTCAGAAATTTGAGGAGATGCCCAGTTCATTTCCAATGCACTATCACACGTTCATTGAAACCAGTTAAATAATTCAAGCAATAAATCTTTGACCAAAGCCATTTTGTTTGTGAGCTAACCCTTTGTGATAAACCCTCTCTCCCGTATAATTAAATAACCTGTTTTTCTTTGCCAAACCCATATGGTTGCTAACTCAATTATGTCCCATAGCTCCCACTTAGATTTATCTGCCCAGATTTTGCCACAGTCTGCACAAAAACCCCCAAACCCTTGGCACAGAATCTCCTACAGAGTACTTTGCAGGCTCTTCTGTTCTTTGCCCTGCAGGGATATATTTTACATATCAGAAATCTGGTGGTAAAGAAAGAGAAGCATTTTTCAAAAAGAAATTCAGCCTTTTACTTTCCATGCATTGGAGGGCAAGTAATATTTTTTGCAGAAGATTTCCTTTTAAAATAAGAATTAAAGGAAATGTAGTGCTCTATCTTCTGCAACTAGCTGATCTGATCTGTAATTACTGCAGAGACAGTCAGAAGTAATCAGACTGAAAGAAGAGATTTTTTTTTTTCTCTCTTGGAAGAATTGGTATGTGCTTCAATGTGATGTGCATTCTGTTTGGGTTTTTTAAAAGCTGTATACTAGATAAAAATTAACTTACTTCCATACTGTGAATGGGTAGGGACACCAGCTAGAACCCAGTGTTGCAATTAAACCCACTTTGCACCTCTACTTTTATAAATAATCTGGAAAGCATCTCAAAAAACATTAAATTATATGGCCTTTATCCTTTATCATTTATATAGTGCTATTTACATAATTAATTCATGCAGGTTTCCAAAGTATTTTCAAATTATACATTGAGAACTTACTTCAAAAATTATCAGGAAACAGCCATTTCAAGTATGGTATATGGAGGAAATTAAATGGTGAACACAGTACTAAATGTCAAGACAAGGAGTGCAAATTAGTACTCAGCCCTTTTACACTGCATAAAGCAATGGGGTCTAGATCTGAGATGAAGCATCTAAGACATTCTGACAGACACAATAAATAGCAGTGAAGTTATAAAATACTGTCATGGTTTAACCTCAACTGGCAACTAAGTATCACACAGCTATTCTTTCACTCCCCCATGCCCAGTGGGATGGCAAAGAGAACCAGAAAAAGGTAAAATCCATGGGCTGAGATAAGAACAGTCTAAGAACTGAAATAAATTAAAATTTAATCGTAATAATAATGAAAAGGAAAAAAGGGAAATAGGAATAAAACCCAAATAAGATGAGAGAACCACAAGACAACTGCTCACCAACAAATGACCAATGCTCAACCCAACACCAAACAGTAGTTGGTACCTCCCAGCCAATTGTCCCCAGTTTACAGGCTGAAAACTGCAGTTCCAGTCCACATCCTGCTTCAGAATTGTAAGAAAAGTGAAAAAAATGCAAAGCAACTTCCTCTTCATGAAATTATACACTATATTTTACAAAAGTTCCATTTTAATCACGTCATTATATAACAAAGGTACCACATAATAGAAGCAGGCTGATGCTCTTGAAAATCTCCTGTCTATAAGCCAAAATGTTAATGAAACACCAAAGTACTTGGAAACATGATCTCCAGGTCATTTCCAGCCTAAGAAACCTGATCCTTCTCAGGGAGCTCAGGTACAGAATTCATACCTTCCTCATTGCTCTGTCAAGGGAGAGATAGATGTGTTAACAAAAGGACTTCACTAATTAAGGAGAAATTAAATCACAGTCCTATCAGTCTGTTCATATACTGAAATTTACAGGAACCAATTTATTGGATGAGGAGGACCTCATCCAATTTATTTTTTTAATATAGTGTAAATACATCCAATCATTTCACTGAGTCTTAGATAATGATTTAAGTAAGTAGGAGTAGGTTGTACATAACTCCACTACACACTTTACCTTATGACAGCAAATCACCTTCCCAGAATAGAGTTCTGAACCATGACTGAGCATTGAATGCCAAATTGCCACGGATTTATGACATAAATTCCCATTTATTCTACAGGAAAATATGACAGCGGAATATCCTAAGGGAATCATAACTCAGCATGCATTACTCTTGGTAGCTTTGCAGCCAAGCTTTGCTCTGGTGTTTGCATCTTTGGGTGTTCTTTCCAGGGGAGGGAATAGTATAGAGGCTACACTTGCAGTTCTTGGTAAATGACCCTTAATAAAAAAAGTCTCTGAACAGTCCAAATCACCACTTTGGTCTATTCTCACTCAGGTTTATGGACCGAAATGTGTTATCTTTCCCTTATAAGTCATTACAAAGTATACAGAAAGTAACCAAAGCAAAACTCCAGTGTGTTAGCAAACAGGATATTTATTCAGTTGATCCAAAGCCAGGCAGTGAACTCACTGCTTGGAACTATGGCTTATGACAATCTGGTTTCTTTCCAACTGGAAATCCAGAGCCCCTATATTCCTGTCTATAACTTGGTTTTGGTATCTATTAATAGTTTATTAATTGTTAAGTAATTATTAAAAGTTGTGCCTTTGATTCAGAATTTGAGCTCCTATTTAAAATTCTACTATGTACAGTCCTCTTAACAGCCAAATAACTAAGTTCTACCTATCTAGTTAATCTAGCCAGCTAAATATTAATGTGACATTATCTCAAGAAAATGAATGGTACCAATCTACACTAAATTCTCTTCTGGTTACCCCCTACACTGTGGTTCTGCAACATAATCAGCTGGCTTTTCAGCTCTAACCTTATTGTAGCAAGTGCTGTCACTTCATCTATGTCCTTTAATGTTCCAACCATGTTATTGATAGCAGTAAATAATAGTTGCATGGGCACAACTCATGGAACTGCTACAGACCCTTATTCACAGTACACTCTTTACAAAGCCCCTATGGCCATTTTCTATGTTTTGTGAAAGTCACCAAGGCATTTCATAGATAGTCTGAAATTATCTGACATTCATCAATAGCATCTTTCTAAAATATTAGTCTTTCTTGATTTAGTCTGCAATAGTGGCAAAACTAGAAGGGAGTGTGATAATGGAAGCTGGCTGTGAACACCAGCAAAGTCCCCAGTTTTTCCCATGTTGTATTTCATATGCTACAATCTACAGTTCTACAAGTTAGTAGAGGAGCAGAATTTGAAAGTTATTTTCTATTCTAACAAGGGAGGACTGTTTTCCTAGTGCTGTATATCCTCAATGTTTCCAAACACAGAAACCCTGCACTTGTGTCCAGTACCCAGAACAAAGAGGATTTTTTTTTTCTTTCGAAGGCCACCATATCATCTGTCAACACAAAGGGATATTTACTTTATAGAAAATGAACTCTTCCTTAAAATGTTTGTATTTGAAGTTAGAAACATCACTATACTATGTATATATATATGCACTATACATTATATATATATCACTATATATATATATAATGGTGTTTCTGGTCTAATAATTAAATTGATCTAATTTTGTTTTGTGGCAAATTACCAATTGAATCAAAACATGTTTTTTTTTTCTTGGTGGTGAGGGAAATTCTATTTATAATTTAATAAAAATTTATGTTGCTGCTTTCACTGTATCCAAACATTCACCAAAATACTTACCCCTGTGAATTGCACATCTGCTCAGAAACATTTTCCTTCTGAATATTCACTTTTCATATCTTTTGGTGAAATTCATGATGAATGGCATGCAATGGCACAACACCTGGGAGAAATTGCTTATAAAATCGTAATGCTTTCTGGATGCATGAAAATATTTGTTAGTGAAATGCAGTTTGAATGGTGATAGGTTTAAGTTATAATCTATGCCAATAGAGAGCAGCTGAGTTAACTCACATTTGTTTTGGACAATGATTCATTTTAGGCTCCTAGGCACTATGAAGACACTGCTAACTAGCCAAGCAGCTATGCCTGTGTTACTTACATGTCTAACTTGCTTCTAATGATATGTTTTGGCCTGGTTTTCTTGTATGTTGTGACAAATGTGGTGTCATGTATGCGGTTTCCTGTTCCCCCAAAGCTTAAAAATTGGTCTACACTCATGTAAAGCAGTGGTTGCTACTCACTAGAACTGATGGTTGGCAATTCTGGGATTAAAATGCAATGTGAATGGCACAAAGAAGCTACAAGTGTTACTCCCATCAAGCAGCTCCCTCTCTAGTAATTTGTAACATGATTCCTTATTTTCTTGTGTCCAAGTGCAATTATAAATTTGAAAGTAATCTTATAGAAGATTATACCCAGAAACTGAATAAAAAGTTAAATTCTTAAATTCTATTTTTGCAGTTAATTTGAGAGACTATTGTGCTCTACCAACTATTCTCTAATAGGCAGGCAAAAGCACAGGTTTTTATTACACAAATGCATTAGTATGAATAAAACAAACGATATCTCAGATGCATTAGCTGGTTGGTTATTCTTTAGCACTTATCATAGCCTTAAGTCTGATGGAATAAAATTGCCATGTTTTCCTTTTACTCTTTAAAAAAGGAGGCCGAAAGAAGCAAGAATGAACTTCAGAGAGTTAGATTACAAAAAGCAATGATAAGGCCATAAATCTTTGTTTTGATCTAAATCATATACAGATGGTTTTTTACATTATTTTTTTCTACACAGATTGAGTTAAGCCTCACTCTACACAGTTAAGCCTCACTGAAGGGAGTGCAAAACAAAATGAAAAACACAGCAGAGTAGGGTCTTTGTTAGCCTTGCAACAGAGACATGCTGGTCTTTTAATGTGTTAGCAATTGCTATTGCTCCCACAGACTAGAACGCTTGTGGGTTAACCAATATATTGAGCAGTGGAATTGATTTTTAAAATTAACAACAGCCTTTTATTCAGTAGATTTTTTTTTTTAATTTTAAATCAGGCCTAAGCTGTCTGTAGCCAGAGTGGTCACAAACTGACAGCTTTATAGATGAACAGCAGCAAACAGGCTGGTGATATGACCATGCCACAAATTTAGTATGATGTATCTGTCATTCACTGGCTTCTTATATGTGGATTATAACTAAGACTCTGTGCCTAAATTATGATTGTAAATGAAATGTCTCTTATATTAGTTGCAATTCTCCTTCAGATTGACAGAGGTAAGTATAAGGAAAATAGTTTGGTCTTGATTTAATAGAATAAATCCAGGTTGATGGAAGAGTGTTTTTTAATAAGCCTCCATGTTGTACAAAGAGTTAATTGTTTTCTGGTAGCAGGTGAAAAATTCTATGCAGCAGAGACCTGGTGCTGGCTTTGCTTTCCATTAAGGACGTGACTGAGTACAGTGTTCGTCTCAGTAGAAGTGTACTTATGTCAGAACAAAATAACCCCATATGCCTTCATTTTACAAACCATTTCCCCCAGCTATTCAAAAAGAATTTTATATTTTTATTTTCTAAATGTCCAAGTTTTTATTAGGCTTCTTATGGACACCTTGGCAAATTGAAGGTTGAATAAAATCTACACCAAAACACAAAGCTATTATACTTTTAAAAATATTTTTATTATATTTTTATATTTACTGAGAAACAAACTACTATCAGATTACACTCTCCTTTTATTTCATCCTGTAATAAAATGAATTTGGGGAAAAGGTACTTTTCACAGTTTAGAAGAACTCAGAGGAAGTTGCTACCCTATTGCAATATATACATCTTTATTCCATTAGAACTCACTTTTGTTTCCTGGGAAGTAGAAGTGGATGTGGAGATGCAAATTACAGCAGAGATTACAAACTATTTCCAGTAGACTCCTGGAAGAATTTCTCTGCTTTTTTCCTTGATGAACAGTCCAACCTTTGTGAGAGCTGTAGATGTATGAAGAAGGCACACTTCTAAAAATGGTGCACATATGGCAGCTTAATAAATATCTATGATAACAGAATTGGTACAATACCTGAGGAATAGGCACAATTCATTCTGTTTAAGACAGAGTCCAAACAATATGATGTGGGTAAGCATAGGGACTACTCTTATCATAAGATCATGGACAGCTACAGAGCAAATAGTGAAGGAAAACTAATTAAAACCATTAAAAGAAAATGAAATAAAATGCAACATTGGTTTACTAGGGCCAGCTGACTTCCAGCTATTTCCATATTTCATTTTAGTAAAACATCTGAATTTGATCAATGCAATCTTGTGCACTTTGTGTATTCATCACAGTTCACCCCCCAACAGAAAAACCACACCCAATTTCTGTGATACAAAGAAGAGACATTCATTTCCCATTCAGATAAAACTGCCTACATCCTCTTGCATTTCATATACAGTCATCATGTTTTCTCTATGTTCTCCTTTTAAATCTGACTGTGCATTATTTTGTCTGAGTTTAAAACACCATTTAGTCTGATAGCAATGGCTGGTAAATGTTGAAATGTAAAGAATTATTCTCCATGTTTTCAGATATTTAAAGAAAAGGCTGCTTGTACTCTGAATACAATATATGTTAAATAGATCATCTGAATAGTGGAAGCAGTGCATTGCCAGTCAAAAGAGATAGTATTAAAGTAAATGTGCAAACATCTTCCCTAAAGCATGAGGAACATGGAATTACTGACTGAGTAGTTTACAAGAATCTGCTCCTGTGTGTATCTTTCTATTAAAAGAAAGATACAGTGGTGGCTATTTTCAGGTACTGTATAAACTCGCTAAAAACCTGTGGTGGCTGACAGCAAACCAAACCAGTTTAAGCAAATCTTTTTGTATCAATAACTAATTACATCCTTGTTCTGCCTCAGTAACACAGATTGATGGTTCCATTATTGTGTTTAATTAGAATTGTTTTTAATTTATCCTTTAGAATTGGTCTAATTGGTGAAGGAACAGATGTTACAGGTCATGTGGCACCAGCATGACAGTGCTGGTACAGAATGGCCAACTGGGCTGTGAATGCCTTCCAGAATCTCTTTCAAACACAGAGGTGAAGGGGAGTTTGCATTGTGTCTGGTTTCATTTGCAGATATTACCTGCAAAACCCATGAGGTTCAATCTCCTGCTGAGATGAACTATAAACTTACAGACTCAGAGGAACTATTTTTTCATTATCGTTTCTTTGGCAGCTGGTAAACACAACAGATTCAGGACATCAGGACATTAGGACTCTATTTAGGCCTCTCTCTATGCAGTTTTTGGTTTTGTCCTAAGGACCTGACAGAAAAATAATTTCTTTTTTTTGGAACCATGCTCTATTAACACTGACTCGCAAGGGAGACATAGTATTAGGTATTTGACATAAATCATGGATTACAAGCATGATTTCAGGGAGATGGAGTGACATTTATGTTTGGAGGAGCTTTTACACCAAAGCCCCAACCTTCTGAATGCTGAGGCTGAATGCTGAATAGCTCAACAGAGCCTTGAGCCTGTCCCGAAATTGCGCTAAACAGGAAGGGGAGCTCTCCATTTTTTAATTTCAAATCAGAAAGACCTAGAATTTCGAAGCAACATAAAAATCCTCCAAGTTATGTTCCCACAGAGGAAGCAATTATGAAGAGGTTTAGCATGCAGGAAAAACAGTCATTTGGCATGGATAATTTCTATCTATTTTATAGTCATTTTTGTTAAAAGCAAAATGCAATTAGAAAAGCATTGGATGATAATTACAAGAGCAGCAGCATAAAATGAAATGTTCAAAAGGCAGGACAGCTCTCACTCAAACATCCCTGTAGTGAAACTCTGATTTATCATGTCACCATCATTCCAAAAGATATCAATTGCTCACAATAAAGTAAATGATGTATATATGTCTGAAGTAACTACTGAACAGACACTGTTGAAAAGCAGCTACTACAGGGTGCAATGCAGCAGCTATTGAGCTGTGTCTGCCAATCAACCACTCTGAAAAGGGGAAAAAACAGAATCCTGAATGCAGCAGAAATATTGGGAGAGTTTATGTCAAATACTGTGATTACTCTGATGATTGCAGAAAACAGCATCACATTATGATTTCAAAGGCAGAAGAGATATGCCTCATTCAAAAGGATGCCAGGCTGCTATTAGTTAGAATGGGTCTTTGATCTAATAAATGAAGGGTTTTTTCTCCACATGAATCGCAGTTTTATTCCACCAGCCTCCTGACTGTTGGGTCTGTTGGTGGCAAAGTGGGAAACTAAATGTCCCTGAGACCTTTCCACTGCTGCCTAAGACCCTGCTGGCCAGAGATGCTCTCACATGGTGTAAGCAAGTCTCTCCCAGGACCCTAATTCTGACTGGAAAGCATATACCAAATGTCAGGGTTTTGCCAAAATGTGAGTTTATTTGCCTCAGTCCTGAAGACCATGTGAGGCATTTTAGGTCCGTGAACCTAATATGCAAATGCTGTTGTATCACAAATGATCCTTCATGAATTGGAATGACTTATCAATATCACTCTAAATAACAACTGTGTTCACATATTAATAATCCTTCTGTAGTTAACTGGAGCATGACACTGAACAGCAGGAAATGAAGCAGAAATCCAAAACATAAGCTGATTCTCTGGCACCTATCTTACAAATACTTTTGAGACTATCCATTTGCTGTATACTTGCAATTAGATTATATTTTGAGAACTAGGGTTTTAATCTCCCGGAGACCTCAGCCAAAGCTTACCTTAATTAACACCCAAACAATATCTGAAGTAGTACTTCAATATTTAGTTCAATGATCTGCATGAAACAGAAAAGCACTGTAATTTTTTCCTCATTGGATTTACATGAAGCTGGACTTAAAATTATCATTTTCAACTAGGAAATACAAATTTTACCTCTCAGGAGAATGGGGTTTTTTAAGTGTTTGAATGTATTTTGAGATTACTGAAAGCAAAAGTATATGACATCCACTAAGCAGTGTATGCCATCTAAGAGAGATTTCACAAAATAAAACTTTTTCTAGAGAACAGAACCATGTATATCCTTGTCTCAGTGCACATAAACCTTGCATTTTATTAGCTGCAAGTGACTCTCTCTTGCAGTATGTAATGACTTATGCTTCCTCATTCAAAAGTGATACACTTCAATTCTTTAAGACATTTCACTCAACCTCTGTTTAGCATGACCATAATACCTCAATCTTCTATTAGCAGGGAAAATGTAACTGCCATTTAATACCTCCAGACTTGCAGAAGCTACCCATGGTTCAAGAAGAGGAAATAGTAGACAAATGCTTTTTTTTCTAGGAAAGACAGAAGACTAGATGAGTGGGTTGTGGCATCCACCATAGCAGCTACACAATAATCAAGAACTTCTGTGATTGACAGAGAGTGCTGCTAGAATTTTCAGCATTTTTTTGCTTGCCATTTTGAGCCAATTGCAGTGGAGAAACAGAGAAGATATGAGCATTGAGAATTTGATAGATTTGACAGGCATATTAAACAATACAAGGGGGTAGCAAAACAGCCAGAAAAAGCTATTTCTCAATATCTTTCACTCAGAAAAACATATATTTTCTCAGTAAGTAGTACCAAAGAGATACCAATAATGCCAAACAGATTAATGCAAGTGCAGAGACCTATGCATCATTGTCTATTGTAGCAGTTATCCATGAGTACCTGAGTGCATTAGTAGAAGAACATCATGTCTGGCTGGCACTCGGATGGACAGAGAAAAGTGAAATTAAAATGCTGTTCTGACACACAAAGAATTGGCACAATTAACTAGCAAATCATTTTACTGAAGTACTGCGCTCTGAGTTTTGATCACAAATGTTCATGTGTTACTTGCATTGACTCTACAACTGTAAGTGATCCGGACAGTTGATGATGTTCTTTGTCTAGATTATTTACATCAAATAACACATAGAATTCATTCCTGTCAAAGTTTATATATATTCAGTATAGGGAGGGTCCCTCTCACTACTCCCTGAACAAGTTTGCCTCTTTTGCCTATGAATTCTACAGTGAACCTCAGATGTCTTGTCCTTTCTCTGTAGTTGATATCATTGCAGAGCAAAGTATTTCAAATCTTCATATTTCCACATTAGAAAAATAGGATGATAATGAATATTCCTGTCACTTTAACTGTCACTGAGAAAGCATCATGTAGTTGCTTCCAGATCAGTAAGGCAGCAGCAAGCTCATTGACGCACAGCATCTGTAGGACTTGTGACCTTGTTCAGCAATGAGACCTAATAAGAGTCTGTGGATAGCACCAAGCTTTTTGTAAAACACCCTTATTTACAAAATCTTTAATTCTTACAGATTTTGTCACTCAGAACCATGAAGAAGCAAGAGCTTAAAAATCCCTCAAGACATGGGGGGAAATATTCAAATGGTTTTCTCCCTTCCCTGCCTTTTCCCTCTACTGTGTTCTCAAAATCAAATAAAAAAATTATTTGACCCTTTTAGAACAAACTTAAATTCTATAGAAACACTTTCATTTCAGTTATGTTATAAACATAATTAATGAAGTTGTCTCCATTTTATCGTCTGCCAGATAAGACAGTCTTCATTTTGGTGAGGATAAAATTAGATGGAAATTATGGAAATTCAGAAAGGGTTTGGGCATCACCTTTCAACATGATTTATGGCACATCTATGACAGTACAACCCTTCCACAAGGGACTGATTGATTTATATTTTCTTTGGAATCTGGATTAATGGCACACCTGTGTTATAGAGAAGAGTAAGTTTAAACAGTAATTAAATTTGGTTCATCTATGTAAGGGCAAGGCACAAACATCTCTTTTTACAAGCACCAATAGTCAGAATTGGCTGAGAGTCTTGTTACCTTTACTAAACTATTTCCTTCTAGAGGATTTCAGTAACCTCTCAAAGAGCTCCTAAACTACTCCTGGTAACTGTCTATTTTGCTGTGGCAATGGACTGTATCTCTAATTCTCTAATTCTTTCTCTGATCATTAGACAATGGGTTTTCTTCCCTCTCCCACATACCTTTGTATGTAACTGGAGCAACACATTCCTCTTCATGGTCATGCTACAGAAGACTGCGATGGTGCAATGAAGAAGTTTTCTGTTACATTGGTTTGTACACGCATTACTATCCTTTCCCTGGTGTCCAGCTTCAACAGCAGCTTGAGGTGCACAGAGTAGTGTTTGTGTGCCTGTCTGGGGGTAAGGCAACATATATCTTGGTGGTAATTAGTTTCCCACAAACAATGCTTCTTGCTTCATCTGCGGAGTAGCAGGCAGGTAGATTACAGTTTAGTGAATTACACCCAAGGGCTCTCTCTAACCTTCAAATGTGCTGCCATATTATTTCATTTTCAGACAGTTTAATACAGTTCCTGGTCGTTAATATGATTTTAATATCTGACAGTGCAAAAGGGTAATAATGTTGTGGAGCTTAGAAAGCAGAAAGAATAAAACAGTCGTCACCATCAGTGATTCACTGCTGGTATGTCATGTCTAGAAAATATATTTTATTACCCTGGTATGTCTGCACAGCTCAGGGAAAGAATCAGTCATTCAGCTCTCAGACCTGTAAAAATTATTTTAATTCTGTTTCTATTTGTTCCCACCCTTACCTGTTCTCCTAGCTTTGTGCCAGATGCTCTCTGTGACCAGCAGGTCCTACTCAGCCTCACATTTGCAGGCAATTCTCACTGGCTGCAAGCTTTCCTCAGTAATGTGGCTGAAAGCTATAACGTGTACCTGGGGAACTTGGGGCTCATAGACAGTGACTGATAAAAAAACAACTCTGTGTTTTGTTCAGGAGTTTCAAAAGCAAGGCTCTATTTTTCTGGAGACATTTTTTGGTTTCTACATCGTTGTCCTCCTAGTTTGCCCTGTTTCCTTTTTATATTTTAGATTTCTACTGAGATTTAAATATATACTAGTGGTTCTCAGGTGGTCACAATGGTTCCCAGACATGGGCATCTCAGCCTTCTGTTCTCTCAAGATCCATCTGATTTAAGCATAGTGGGAATTGGTACAGGGGTCCTGTGCTGCCACAGATCACCACCAAATGCTGTATAACCATGCCACCATGGCATTGCAGCTTCACAAATGAATTTCAACCAATGAGCAGGACAGTGTAGACGATGGTCTACATGCAAAGCCACACTGATGCAGCAAAGTTGCTTTCGGGATTTAAGATAACATCTGTATGGGATTGTAACAGTCTCCACTTGCAGTTCAATTCACTTAATAGTCAGGTCAGGAAACTCTGTCTTGGACAGTAAAGGCTCAACATCAGACATGAAAGCTCTCTGAGGGAAAATCTGCCTTTTCTCTTGTGTTTTAATTGCCAAAAGGTACAAGACATAGGAAGACTCTATTGGGTAACCTCATTCTACTACCAACACTGACCATTCCTTCCTACATTTTTTTCTATTTGAACTAGTTAATTGACTCTATGGTGACCTTTGCTTCTACCTACCTAGTTAAGAACCCATCAAAAAAGGAACTTGTTCACTTACTTTGAAAAAAAACAGGTATACAAGAAAATCAGTTTCTCAAATTATTCTTTCAGACCCACAGCCAAATGACTCCTTCAGACAATAGAAACCAATATGTAAGCTCGGAGTTAATTTGGTGTGATTTTTGAAAAGTAATGTACCATATTTAATTAAGGGCTAGTTATGTACTTAAAATAATTTCTTGCCATTTGCTTGATAGAATAATCTGGTTTATTTGTCCTTCCTGAAACTCAGAATAGTTAGGAATCCCATTATTTTAAATTGTGGTAGGAAGGTCTTCTGAGAAGATCCCCATGAATATCTGCTGTGTAGCAACAACTCACAGCTTTATCTAAGATGAAGCCTCTTCCTTCTGACAGATTCTGCTTAAGTCTCAGCTGTCTTGGCAGAAGTCAATATACAAAATCACTGTTCCACAGCCCTGCTTCCTGCACACAGTACAAACTTGACTGACCTGACTGCCTCAGTTGTTTCACCTCACATTACTTTCCTGTTTGGTGGTAATAAATTAGACGATCATTACAAGCAGGAGGATTATGAACATAATTAACAAATGAGGTTGTTGAAGGATTTATTGTTCTGGCCTGATTCTTCACTAGTTTCCCTAAGAAAAAGCATCATCCATCTCATATTTCCCAGTAATTAGCTTTGTCTTTATAGCATTGTAAATACTGCTTTAATTACTGCACTATTTAGCTTAGATGAGATTCAATAGCAGTAACTTAAATGGGATTCTTGTGCTATCAATTTTTTTCCTTCCCTTAACTTATTTTATTCTTAACTCCTTTTAAGATAAACACACAGCGAAGATTGGCAAAGACATCTAGATGTGTTTTCATTATTAAAACCTTGCATAGGGTTGCTCTAAGAAGGAACGAACTCTGTTACTAGACAAAATGTCTACTCCCACAAGAGACTGCATAATGGATCTGTGCTGGTCTGCGGCTGTTTTCTATTATTTCACAAGCATAAAGAGGCAGGCACTCAGCCACAGAACTCAAGCAGAAAATTTCTTAGACTAATAGCAGCCCCTAGCACTGAATATGCTTTGTACCACCCACTGTGTCTCTATCCATCCATACTCAATGACAAGATGTAATTTCAGTCTCATAGATGTCATCAACCTGAAATTCAGATGAGCTTTTGAAGTTTCACATGAAGACAAGGTTAAGCAAAGGAAAGCAGCACAGAAGAGAAATGTTGAGGTTCCTCACTCAATGTGTTGTTAATGCAGAATTCACATGGAAGCCCCATTCAGTGGAGCAACAAAACATGTCTGAAAACATGCTGTTCTGATTTGGAAATACAAATTCACCAAAAGTTCTTACTCCCCGTGTCATATGGAATCCAGTGGCAGACATGATGTGGCCAAATTAACTTTTCCCTGCCCCTGAATAAGCTTACCAAAGGTTGTCTGTTTGCTGAAAGAGAATGGATGTATGCTCGCCATAACAACTGTTGGGGACCTATTCTGCTGGTAGAGTAAATGCTGCTTTCTCCCGACACATTGCAAGACGTTGTGATAACTTTAAGGGTTCGAGAAAGCATGTCTACTTATCTGATACTCAGAGAGACAGATAAAAGCACTCCACTCCTCTTTTCCTCTCTTTGTCTAAGCAGACGGTAGCTATACAGTTGGGGCTGGACTAAGAGGTACTTCCTATCCGAGATATTTATTAGGTTCTCATTGTCTTAAAGAAGAAATGTGTGAAACCTCTTTTCCTTAAACAGTTGTTTAAAAATAGACTAGATAAAGCCCTGAATTTGCCTTCGTGGAAGACAGCACCAGGAAAAGTTCTTTAGCTCTTACTGGCACTGTTAAGGCATGAGGGATCAAGTGTGTTTAGTGTTTATAGAGGTTCAGAAGTATTAATTTAGATTTCTACTGAGATCTAAATATATACTAGTGGTTCTCAGGTGGTCACAATGGTTCCCAGACATGGGCATCTCAGCCTTCTGTTCTCTCAAGATCCATCTGATTTAAGCATAGTGGGAATTGGTACAGGGGTCCCGTGCTGCCACAGATCAATATCAATTTTTTTTTTTTTTCTTTGCAGAACCTAGAGACACATGAAGTAACTAAAATTAGATTGGAATTGTAGCCAGGTTTTGTATAACACCATAAATAATTATACGGATTATTTTCTTGAATGAAGACTTTTTTCAGGTATTACCCTCAGACACAACATGGCAAGCTGACTCCATTCTCTGAAAAGATCAAAGTTTACAAATTAAGTAGGACCAGTTAATAGGAAACTTGAAAACATTTGGAAGACTGAAAGACAATAATTTAGAGATGCATTTTCATATTATGTCAACATTGTCTGTGAAACTATGCATGCTACTCCATACTTCTTCTTTAAAAAGAAAAAGAAGACTGTTACAAAACTCTGCCCATCAAAATTTCATTAACTAATTACACTTTGCCCATTTGCTCCTGCAGCTGACTGTATGCCTTCACTTCCAGTTCTAAACTGCTGCAACTTTTGTTCTTTACACAACAATCTGAAAAAAACAGTCCAGTCAATACCAAGTCAATTTACTAAAAAGATGTGTGAATGAGACCTGAAAAGTACTATTTTCACTCTAATGTCACTTACAGTGAGGAGTACCATTTGAAGTGCACCATTGGTGCCTCCAGATTCCTCACTATTGAAAAGAGGATACCCCTGTATCCCTACATACTCCACTACAAATCAGAGTTCCTTTCTTGCTATGCTGCAGCCATGACAGAGGCAGCATTCACTTGTAGAAAACCTCTTTCGTTTTTTGAGAACTCCAGATCAAAGCCTCTATAAAAAATTGTGGCACTATCATGAAGTATAAAGGAGCCTTCTTGTAAAGCAGGGCTGACAGATTAAATATATTTGAGTGAATGCTTCCTATATGCCATAGGTCAGCTAGGAAATCCAGGATTTAATCCTCCTTACCGCCATCAGAGACTTTGTGCCACATGTTCTATATTATCCTCATGCCCCCATTCCTCTTCTATCAAATTCATTTACTTTCCCAGCAACAGAAGGCTGGAGGTGGATAAAAAATGTGCCTGCACAGCCAGGAGTGCTCCAATGCCATTGTAATGTGGGCATAAAAATCAAGGAACATATGTAGAGGCAGCTGCTCACAGTTGTGAAGACATGTTAAAAATATGGGACTGTTGAAAAACTTCAATAGATTTTATAACTGGGGAACTGCATGTTTTTATTGTATACTATATGAACCTACAAAAAGTGATGCTTTCCTTTAGCACATTTATTCATAGCTCATTTACAACAGAGTAATTCTTTCATGCAACAAACTAGAAGGTTTATGCCTAGTCTTTTGTCAAAGAACTGTAAGTTTGTTGCACTAAATCTCTCTGACAGAGAAGCTAGACAATGACAAGGACTGGATCATTACAGAGAAGGCTGAAAGGAGCTCTTTTTTATGGTGAATCACTGCCCATATTTCAGTTCCCCATGCACAGCTTCTTAAAGGAAAGAGGGGAAGTAGTTTTGGTGTCTGGAGTTGGGATCATAGCATGGATTGTTTAAAGGAAGAAGAGAAACAAAGTTTGAGGTTCTCCTGTGAAACAGTGAGTACGCATCCTGTCCTCCTGGATTATCTTCCAAATAACTCATCTATATCTTCATTCAAAGTTCAGGTACCCTTTAGACCTTCACATAAGTGTCCTTCGAATTTAGTGGATGAGATTTCTGCCGTTGAATGAGACTTAGTTTCAACAAAGTGAGTGTTACAACCGAGAAGACGAGAGAGAGAATATTGCTGAATTTACCATAATTTGAACACTTCCATTTCAAAGGAATTCAGGAGTTTTAACAGAAGAAATGCTACAATAGCCAAAGACTAGGAAAGGAGATGCTACATACTCCGTAAGCAGCTTTACAGAGAAACAGTGCAAAACTTTCTTGAAAGGGAAAATATTACTTATTTTTGAGTCAGACTTACATTGTTGTAATGTCACTGGCTCTGGAAACTTAAGTATTCATTTTAGCATGGCCCCCAATACATACCCTTTTCTTGTGTGAGGCCATGGGAAAGGCATCCAATTTTGTCAGTCTCTTGATGTACAAAATGAGCAAACAAAGTGAAATCAGTACCTTGTAGAGATGCTGGAAGGATCACATATTTAACGTGATCAAAGCACTTTTAAAGTATATGCACTTTCATTACAAATCAATTGAGCTGTTCCAGGAAGAGGGAAAATAAGATGTAATTTTTATTTTTATGCGTTTAACTCATGTTCTAACTTGTTAATTGACATAAAATATGACATGGGTAAACTGGCCGATGTCTAACTGGGAAGAGTTAACATTGCAGTAGCTGTTTGCACTAATTGTATGGCTTTAGTGATACAGCAGATGAGAGTCAAGGCAGAGAAAGATTTGACAGTAGGAGCCCTAGGAGTTTCTGGCAACGGTTCTACATCAGATTGTGACAGTGTTTGCACCCACAGCATGTGCTCCAGTGGTGCAATTAGTATGGATTCCATTGACCTATAAGATGATAGAAGAACCTGTTAAGAAAGAGTTTCTTCATTCAGAGGTGTAAATCTCTGCTTTTGACATCAAGTTTATCTTATTGAAAAGTTTATGGGTGCATGCAAATACAGGTAATTGTCTTGAAACAGAAGGAATAGTCACTAAAAGAAGTCATACACATGGGTAAACAACTAGCAGGCGAATCTTCCCCACTTACACTTATCTGCTCCCATCTATAACACAATATAGGACAGCAGCAATAGATGGACACAAAATTTTACCTCCTGATTATTGATTTGGGATCAGACCATATAAAAGCAGATGTTACCTTGATGAAATATGCAGAGTACTTAGTCTCAGTCTAATCCCAAGCCACTGTCATTGGCAGTTTAATAAGAAACAGAAAAATGATAAGGAATACATGTGACTTCTAAGAAAAATACACAAAGGAAAACTAATTGTTAATAATGTGCATTGGGATTTTATACCATGTTCTTCTGTGGGTAATTTGGGGTCTTCAGTCACCAACAATAAAATTCCCATCACTTTTATAAATTTCCTAAGTACTTTGGCATCTTTTTTCAAAAGTACTCTATTAGAGCATGGTAGAAATTCTATTATATTTCCTTCTCACCTTTATTTCTTCAGATCCTATCAGCAAGAACTAACCTGAAAAACTGACAGATTTTTCTTATCAGAGTTATGTTTTACCTGGTCTTTGAGACTAAATCAGAAAAACATGTGGTACTGTTACACACTGTTGCTGATATATGTAATTCTGATCTTTCTAATCCTTCTCTCTTCATCTTTCTTGCTATCAAAATGATACCTGTTAATTTGTGTCCAAAAAGCACCTTGAAGATGTAAAACTCAGTACAAGTGCTAAGTATTTAGCACGCAGTAAATCAGCCCAGTTAAGCGTTCAACAGTATCATTGAAAGTCAGCTGCTGAAACAGGGATGGCAAGTACCTTATCTCCATACAGTCTGGGCAAGCTAATGCCCCTGTCGTCCAGTAGCCTCATAATTCAATGTCTAGTACTTTTGGTGAAATCTCTGCTTGTCTCCAAAGTCAGGAGGCTGTTGCTGTCTTCCTCACCATATCATCAGTCTCTCAAATGCCCCACATTTCTGACTACATAAAGGAATAATTCTGGCTTTTCAGAAAACTGAGAATATTAATAAGGGCATTAACTTCTAATTCAGTGACATCAGGGGCTGGGAGTAAGAATCACTCAGATCCAACCAGATGCCATTGTCATTCATGTTAACCCCTTTCTCAGCCATTCATGGTTCCAGAGTGGCAGCACAAGGCTGCTGGTCAAAACTGGGCAGAAGCAGCCAATTGTGAACAATGCAGCAGAGTTGTGCTTGGCACCAGAGGAGGGTATGTCCTGTTCTGCTCCCAAAAGAACAGCAGGAGGGCCAGGGTTCTCCAGTCTAGTACTTGCCAAGGGGCAGCAAGGGCTAGCTGTCTGTCAGTAAGGGGTCAGAGCAGGAGCCAAGGTGAGCCTGCGTGGATTGTGTGCTCACCAGCTGGTACAGTCCTGCAGGGGCTGAGTCAGGCACAGATAAGGCCCTGCAACAGCCCCAGGCATGGCAAGATTTTGCTTCCTCTGGGCAGTGCTGGCAAATCTGCTGGATTGTGAGGCTGAGGGGTACAGGCAGAATTGGAAACAAGCACCTCCTCAGCACAATCCAAGGAAGGGAATTCCTGACTTGAAATAGAGTCCCTGGTCCTGACAACAGCAAGGGAGGAGGGTGGATAGAGATCACAGATGACACTATTCATAGATGTTAGTCTTTTGAGTGCCCTCAGGGATGTGACACCTTTGCTGACCTTACCTCACCTTAGAACAAGAGAAAAATTAGTGATGCTTTCAAAAATATCCACTAACTCTGAGGAAATAATTGTAAGGATCGTGCAGTTTTGCATGAGTGCTCAAACATCTGCATTATTCATCTGGCCCTCATCACTACACTGAGCTCTAGGGAAACTTTACAATACTGTCAAAATGTATTACTTACTGTATCTGTATGTTTTATAGGTCAAACCACTGTCCCTGTTTTACAGGTAGGATTTCAAGGTTCAGGCAGACTGCTGGCATGTCTGCACAATGCAGTGGAGTGTGAAGCATACCTTCTTGAGACAGCAATGCTCAAGGCTGCTTCCAAACCAGAAACAGTAGTTTCAGTAGTAAGGCCTCTGAAAAAATACACTGCTGTGATGAAAGACTGAACTTATGAGCCTGGCATAGCAATGTCAAATGTGGTCAGACTGCTTTCAGATCTCATGATTCTTCTCACTAAGTAGTGCTGTGTGAATGCTTCAGTTTCCAATCTCTATGCAGTACTTGACTGTATGTTGCAGGCATACCCCAAGGGTTTCCCCCACAAGCATTAAGGGAGTTGAGGGGAGAGCAGGAATTTTGGTTTGGAAGTTTCCAGCTACATTAGTGCTGGCTAATGCTGGATAGAAGACCCCTCCTGAAGTCACTGAGGGACCACAGCAATACCTGCAGAAAAGTGAATGTGTTGGAGGTGAACAAGTGAGGAAAATTTTATGAGCAATTCTGTAAATCTTTCTGTTTGGTTTGAAACAGAAACCTCTCTTAGGTCTCATTCGGATAAATAAGTAAAGTTGTTAGGACAGCTGCAAGTGCAAGTTTTACGTGTGCTGGCTTACAGTGGTGTTTTTGAGACTTACTCAATGCGCTCCTTTATTTAATATAATATACTTTACATATAGCACCAAGACATCCTAGAAAGAAATAAAATGAGCTAATGATCTCATTTTTCATGGGTTTTTTGATTTTCTTTTTCAGTAGGACAGTGAAATGTGCACCACTCATAGCATAGTATTTCAACAGAGTTATTTTGTCCTGGAAGAAATAAACAAAGAAAAAAACAGTAGGTAAAGTCTAGCCCTTCATTTGAGCTTTGTTCTTTTTGGTTAAATTACAAACCTAAGAACCCTAAGGTCTTGAGCATAAAAAAACAGCTTCCCATTTCTAGAAAAATTTTTTATTAGAATCTTTCCCCAATATTTTAATCTATTAGTAGACTTCAGAACAGTGTGAAGTAATGAATAAGTTTATAATTAAACGCATGACTGACTTTCTTTGATTTGTATTGGAAGCCTGTCAGTGTTAGCATAAAATGCCCAGGTCAATAAATTGCTACAAATCAGCATTGATTGTCAATGACAATGATGACAGTCATTCAATTGAATTCACTTACACCAGCAGGAAAAAAATCAGTGGTTGCCCCCCATACTATCAAATCAAATGCTGCTTATAGTATGTATTATCTATATATGATATATTTATGCAAAGTGGACATCTCAATTTTCACTTAGGTTGCATTTTTAATGCCTAAATTGGATTGTCTTTAGGGAATTGATAAAATCAAAGTAATAGGAGGGAAAAAATATTCTAAAGCATTCATTGCTCAGATTTTGATTTTTGAACACAAGATACAAAAATCTGAATTTGTAGCCAAAATCACTTTCAATTCCAGATGGTGCGACATTTAGCCTTGCTGTGTTCCCCAGCTGTGCTCACTGACACTGAAGACATGGATCTAGAAAGAGCACTGTTTATTGCACAGTGCAATAGCAAAAATAGAAATAAATGTAATTTAGTTTTAAATAGTGTATCAGTTTTTTACCAGGACTTTACTCGGCTCATAATCTGTTTCATGCTTTTTCTGAAAAGTAGTCTGGGCATGTATTAAATTGCTGCAATGCAAGATATGTCACTTTTTATACCACTAAAGGTTTGTTTTTACCATAAGAATTCCTAGAATTCATTCTCTGAGTTGTTTTTTTTTTTTTTTTTGAGGTATTTTTATATGTCCTCAGAGCAAACATTGCAAATGAAATTACATAGTTGTGATTAATTTCCTGTGTATAGAGGTGTCCGAAATTGAACCTTAGGAGTTTTCAAATTTGTCTCTGCAAACAAATCCAAAATGCTGTGCACTGCTTCATGACTGCAGAGGTATTTTAAAATCAGGCAGGGTTTGTTTTCAGGGTACTTTTTTAAGAAAAACAGAGAGAAAATTTCCAGTGTACTAAAAATAGTTAAACCAGCTTGGATAGCACAAATTAAACTGAGAGCACATAGGATACTAACTGTTCATTACAGGATACAAGAATCCTTCTTCCACTAATAGTTTATCACATCTGGTCCTGTGTTGTCTTTGTATCATCATGTCTTGGCATATTCTAAAAAGAGGAGCAGTATGAAAAAAAAAAAGTGCATTTTCCATGTAACTAACACAGCAATTTATGTCTGCTAATATTCAGCATGCAATTAATGCAAGGCTGTCCCATGTATAAAGAATGCCTGCTACTTCACAGAGCCAGAACACTGGCATAGAAAAATACCACCTATATATACCTGTGCCTGGGATATGCAAGCACTATGGAAAATTCTTCACTATGAAAAATATAGAACAGTGGCAGGTAAAAGACCAATGAAATGGAATTTAAAGGTTTACACTCCTTCTAAACACAGTATTAATGGGGAAGTAAACAGAAAGAGAAGCAATGTTGTCCTCAGTGGTTTTGTTTAGAGGAATATTTCAGCCAACAGAAAAAAAGAAATTATGGCAGACAAGAATTAAGCACTCGCTATATTTCTATTACTTGCAAGTCACCAGCCATTAGACTACAAATCTAGACTTTTCTATTTATTACCTGATTGTAAATTATCCAATTTTAAAAAAAACATTTCTCTGAAAGCCAGGAGAGGAATCTGAGCATAGGGTTTTGTGGACAGACATATATTAACTAGCCATTACATTAACTAATTTGAAGGAGTTAACCTTCCTAGAAGATACACCTGATTTCTTCATTGAAAGAAGACTCTCACCAAGAGTTTAGGATTGCTGATTTAGATTAGGTGTATTAATGTGGCAATTTGCATTTTGCTTTGTTAAACTGCATTTTGTTATTTCAGACCATTCTCCCAGTATGTCAGGAAAGTTTTGAAGCCTCATCTGAATGTTGTCATGATGCAGTACTATGTACAAATTGAAGTAAGGATTTCTCCTAGTCACTCACTCAGGTACAACATACTAGACCAGACAGAATACAGCCACACACTGCTCCCTAACACTGAAGTCTAGTTGTGTAAATTCTGGTACTTTCTTCTTACCCTTAAATCCTAGTATATTTTTAGACATTGTGCGTAAGTGTTATTTAGTGTATTCATTACTTGCTGTCGTTCACCTCCTGACAAAAATTCCAAAGTTCATGAACACTATTTTCTGATTATTCGTTCAAGTATTTCTTCAATTTGAGAGAAAGTTGCTGGCTATGTCACCAAGCTTTCCTTTTTCTTGCTTAAAGATGTGTCCTTTCTAGGCTTCTGATGCCTTATCTGCCTTGCATGAGTTATCAGATAACAGTTAAAAATTTGAGACTGCTTCAGCCTCAGGTTATTTATTGTAAAATTCAACAGCATGAGTCAACTTCTGAAGAGAAAGCAGAAAACCACCAAACATAAAAATCTATTGCTTATATTTTACCTTTCATTTAGCTTTCACCCTGAAGTGATGCAGACCCACGTAGAGTTTCTTAAAGTTTGTATTTTGCTTTGCATGCTTTCCTTGCAGCTGGAAAATACAATCACTTTATCTTTTTCACTTGAGCTTAATCCTACCTTCACATATCCCTTCCTTTATAGTCAAAAAATTATTAGAACAGTTTAAGAACTTGTTGAATCACTTGTACATGGATTGCTGGACAAAACAATAATATCCCAAATTAAGGTGTTCTGAATATCCCCAAGGAAAATCTTTTATTAAATTTAAGAAAGTAGCCTACCCCCATCCTCTATTCTGCCACTTTTCTTTCCCAGGCTACATGTGTGTATTTGAAATCTCTTGTTTTCCTATCATCTTTTGCTATAGATAACATGTTAAGTAGCCACAAAAGGGCTCATCTGTAATACTAAGTTTGTTTACTGTACCCCACTGTTGCAAGATCAACTTTTTTTTGACTCCTAAAGACTTTAATAATGTCTGAAGTAAGCATCTTTGATATATAAGGTGAAACTGTTTCATTTTTTGTATCTAACCCTTTTTAATCAGTCATTATCTTTGCATTAATATTGCAGCTTGCCAATTATTCTGTCAAATATCCTTTTCCTAAAGGAAGTGGTAACATTGATCATATCTTAAGAATATACATTCTTCTTTGTTCCTTGCATCTTTTGAAGACATCTTTGCATCATAATTTCTCCTGCTATTTTATGATCTGTTATCAGCAACTGAGTTCCTCTTTCTCTGTCTCCCAAAACAGAGATTTTAAATATCTGTCAAGGTCATTTCTAGGCATCTATCACAAACTTTTTCCTATATTACTTTAGAATCCCTTTGATTTGAGCAATGATCTTTTTTTCTTTTTTAAATCCAGATTTCTGTATAAATATTTCAGATTTTTCTTTATATGTAATGGAATTTAGATTTAAAACATACCTATAGGGAAGACACCTATTTAACACGATTTATATTCTGAGAAAAAAAGGATGATTTACACCAGGACCTGACTTCACTCTAGGTTACAGCTGTTGAGTACTAATGAAGCCCTATACCAGCATATTTTGCCTGTAAATTGTGATGATGGCAAATCATGAATAAGTGTTGAAATTGAGTTGATTTACACAAACAGGCTGAAATGTATGAAATACTACATTGATTTCAATACCCTAATTTCATAACCATACCAGCAAACCGGAGATCAACTATGGAAGGGAAAGCTGGGTGTTCTGACAATATAGTGTAGATCTTTTGAAGCATAACCCCTTTCTAAATGTAGATGTCCTTTTACTGGAAAGAGGTAAGGTGATGAGATATTTTTTGGGCTGGTTTTTTTTTTTTTCATTTTGTTTTTTAAATGTGTCTACATACATATGCAATATATGAAATGAGTTTGGGCTCTTACTGTTTTAATCTTAGTTAGCTCTTCTTTATCTGAATGCACAATCCCTTGTTTCTCAAATAATTGCTGTTTACCAGGTCTGATTTACTGCCCATTTGACGAAGAGTAGGATAATAGTATCTCAAAGGTGTTATGTAAGGAAATTGGGAAGCAGCCTTCATGTTGGACCATACAATTGAGGCAATTATTCTGATTCCTTAACATCAACTAGAACCACGTGAGATAGAGATACGTGATAGAAAAAATTCTATCCATGCTGGTGAAACATGCATAAACTTTGTTAAATGAAAAAGTTCATTCCTTCTGAATTTTCTTTTTAAAGACAACTGCACCTATCTGATGTATTTTTCCAGCACAATGAAAACAATTGGTTCTTTTTCTTCACTCCAGTCATATACTTCCTCAAGGATTTAGATTTGGGGCTGTTCTTTCTCTGTAAAAGTGGAACAATGACTACTCTAGAGATTCTTCAGTCATCAAAGAAGAAATTTGACAATTATTAAAGGTAGAATTTAGATGGATTTATTTGCATTTTCAAAGAACCTTATAGAAAAGGAAGGGAACAGTAGCATCACATGATGATCTATTTTGTGGCATTAACTAGACTCTTTATCCTCTTGGTATAAGTCCGTAACAAATAAGAATCCATTTCCTAATAGCACTAGTAAGAGAAAGTCAGAGAAAGCTAGAGCAGGAAACATAACAGAATACTGCGCACACAAACTTTCTAAAAGAAATTCTGAAAAAGACAGCAATATAAAATACAAACTTCTTGCAATAGTTTGAGACACTCAAAGTGCTTTATAAGCTGCTTAGTAGTATCAAAAAAAAAAAAAGTTAACTTTGAAGAAACAGATTACTATCAGCTGACAAATGAATTGAGCTGGGGAGTCTTAGTATAGTTCAAAGCATGAGTTTAGTGGGACACCCTTTTTGAAACATTTAGTAGGCTTTGACCTGTACATTCATATCTACTGGTTTCTTGTCTGTAAAACAAAATACAGAAGATGTCTATTTATAAAACAGATTTCTATAGGTCTTTGATAATACAGAAAATAACATACCTCAATTTACTAAACTTCTGGCCTACATGTCATTAATGCCATTGTCTAAAAATTGCAACTGATAGCAAATGTGAGTGGAATTAGACATACAAAAGCAATAGAACTGTAGCGAGGGGAGAGGTAAAAAGTGCCCTCACTGTGCCCTTTTCTTTAATTCAATTTAATAAAACAAAACAAGAAATATGCAAGAAAAGAAACAAAAAAATGAGATACCAATTTCACTGATTTACTCAGCCAAGACAAAGATTAGAGGACAAATGAAAGTATTAAAGATGCTTCAAACAGTCTTTAGAAGAACTTGATCTGTAATGATACAGAACGTAAGTTTTTTTGCTATAGATAAGGAAAGAAAACTAGTTTAGTTATTAGAGCCTCTAGATAGTGGTCATAGGGGACAGAAAAGTATTTCATCTTGCTTTCCTTATGTAGTATCTAACTTTGAAAGCAGTGGTGACTATATTTACTGGAGTATCTTTCTCTAACTTCACTTGTTAAAGGGTCTTCCAAATGTTTCCTTGTGTTTCTCTAGACAGCATCAAAAGCATAAACTGATGTCACATCATTTTTCCAGATTATCTGGAAAACTTAATTCATAGCATTTTGGAACTTATTCATTGGAAAATGCTGCTTGATTCAGCATAGATCATTCACTGCTGCTAATTCTCAGTTTGGAATTTGTAGTTTTAATCTTAAATAGATATCATCTCAAACCTATAACCTGCTCTGAGAAGCCACTAAAATGCATATTTCCAGCATGTTTACGATGGTAGTGCTCACTTTGGCAGGAAATCCACAGGAAAAGGATTGTGCTTATCTGCTGCTGATAAACAATGCTGACATCAAAACACAATTAACTTTTAGCAATTCTTGACTCCTGGATCAGGACTGGTTTCTCTTTATCAGGACTGCCCAGCAAATATCAGCAGATGTTCAAATTAAAATAAATAGCACCCTTGTAGTGCAAAATTTGCTCTAAATCTTTTAATTAGAAACACAAATGTTTATCCATCTCTTCCAAGAAAAGGGAAGGAAAAAAAGCTTTGATTTCTCCAAATTGTTTCCCCCCCAAATCTTCCTGTCACTTCAGAGCAGTAGTCCCATTCCCAAGATTAAATACAAAAAATGTCCATGGAGAACCTTATGTCCTATGGGTCTAATCTCTATATGACCTTATTGGAGTATGGACTTTAATAAGGACCCAGTGTGATACAGGAAAGAAATGCAGATTAGTGGCAATCCAGTAACATGACAGCAGGGTTAGCTCTGCAAATGTTTAGCTATTGCTTACTTTCAGGAGGTGTGAGGTGAAAGTGAATCAGAAAAGCAATTTAGTGAATGCATGGGAAGCACATTAAGTATATTAAAACTATAGGAACTTACATAAGAGGTTGAGACCTAATAATCAATACAAAAAACAAAGAGTTAAAGCTACAGAAAAAGTCATTATTTTCCTGCTTCTGTGTCATGTGAGATTTATTGCTCCTCTCTACAATCACTGCAGAATTACTCCCTTTTTTCCTTCATGTGGCCCTTTCAGTTTAAGTCTGTGGACTGCATTTCAGGTGAACATTTATTGCTGGAAGTCAGGAAATTATGACAGCTGTTCTGACAATCTTTCAGCTCCTGTTTGTCATCTCAATTTACAGTGAGAATATAGTGCAAGAATTAGGTTTAGAATGGAATAAAAAGTGATTATATTTTCCCTGAAGGAAATGTACCCACAGCTTCTCTAACCGCTAGGTTCTCTGCACTGATAAAAGGCTTTGGAAGTAATTACATATAGGACACAGTCCACAGCATTTTATTTTCATATGCTATAAATAAGCCAGAATCAATAGTGAGTTGTAATAAAAAAGGCAGCATGTATTAATTTTACACAGTATAATATATTTTGGGAGATGTGCAAGCTGATAGCAAACTCATTGCTCTGCAGGAGGGAAAAGCTTCTTGAACATTGACTCATGAGTCATACAAAATTCTAGGAAGTGGCATTCCGTGTGCGTATGTCAGAGGTGCTTCCCTTAAGTTTCTCTCTTCATAGAAATTGCTGGGTTTAATTGTGCATCTTTGGAAAGAAATCTTAACCTTCATTTCCAGCAGCCCCACGAACGAATCCTCCCCCTTACTCAGTTGCTCATTGCATCTCAGTTACAGCTCCCAACTTCTGGATAATTGATTCAGTACACAAACGTTCAAGCGCCCAACACACAAAGGCAAGGCTCTTTGTTCCTGCCTTTTACAGACAGGGAGCAGAGGCTCAGATAAATTAAATACCTCAGGCCTCATCAGCAAGTAATTCAGAAGGACAAATGAATATTCTAAACCTAAGTTAAGGAAGACTGAAATGATATTTTGCTTTAAACTAGACATGTCTCTTGCAGAAAACTGCTGCTTCAGCATGAGAAAGTTTCACTGAAGGTCATGAAGATTTCACAGCTTCCTAAATGTCTGCCTATGTGCTTACACACACACACACACGCGCACACACACACCACCCCTTCTCATTTATGCAATGAACTCCAAGTTAGATCATAGCCTATATTTAAAACAACTGTAAATAGGATGATTAATAACTAAAATGTTAGGGATAGAGAAGAGAATTCTGGCTCATTTAATCTTGAAGTTCATTCAAAGTCATTTGAAAAAAAATCAAATAGAAGTAGAAACAGAATCTACCAAAAGTCTCTGTCTATGCAAAGTCAAGGCTATGCTTCATTAAGATAGGATAGTAATGTAAGGAAAAGCAAAAGTGTGTAAAGGATAAAGAGCCTGAGGTCCAAATCACAAAAGACAACATTGATAAATCCTCCTTACTTGTCTCAAACTGGGCAATCAACAATATGTGTTTTTTACTTACACAGAATTTCTCATTTATATCCCTTCTAAGAAACATAAAACTTTATCCTTGGATTCAGATTTAATTACCTGGACACCTTCTACTATGTCAGACTGCTCAAAGCCCCATCCAGCCTGGCCTTGAACACTTCCAGGAATGGGACATAAACAGCTCCTCTGGGCAAGAAGACTCCTCTGCAGCCTAAGAAGACTGGAGCAAGCAAGTCTGGCAGACATGAAAGAATAAAAAATGAGATGGAGTTCCTTTTGCTATTCAGAAGGAAACTTTGCCTTTGCTGTCTCATGTCAATTGTTAGATTGTCACTGGGTGGCACTCTCTTGAAAATTCATTGGTTTGTACAAATAAATGAACAGTAGCAATTAATTACACACTCCATGAGTACAACTCAGTTGGAAGGCAGAAGCTCTGCAGACTTGCACAGCCCCCCTACCCCCTAGCATCCCTGCTGTGTGATCAGGATCCTTATTAACTCACCAGGCAATCTTTGGTGATTCCTCCTAGCTATTTTTTCTTACTCTTTTGATCATGAACATAGAGCCTGGCTGAGTTCAATGAAGCCATCCAGCAGCCTGACTGCATGCAGCCTTTGGGGAAAAGTTATTAGTGCCATTAGATATGCCCCATATGAAATTCTTCCATGTTATATTGTCTGGATAAATTGTTTCTCAACTTCATCAGAGGATCTGATGAACATACAGATATAGATATAGACATATAGATATATATATGTGTAATATGCAATATATGTAACTTAGGTAATATATTAAGTATATGTGTAATATATATGCCATCAGACATATGGAAAGCTCTGTTCTGATCTCTAAATTGAAGCTCATGAAAGAAAGAAAAAAGGTTAGGTCAGATTTTAGACAAGAAATTTCACAGCTCTTGACATACCTTGTCAACTCTCAGACTCTAAGGACAGGGTCTGCTCTCCATCTAGGTAACTTTGAAAGAGAGGCTAGACCTGTGATCTGTATGGTCAAAACAAAGGGCTTGCAGATATGATGAAATATATAGGTGACTAGCTGGGAGTTCCTGCAAGATCCTCTGAATTCTTTGAAGCAGTTTGAGAGCTGAGAACTAGACAGAGAAATCACATGTCCTATATAACTCTTGGAGAAAAGGCTCAAGGGAGTTTTGCTGCTTTCTTTGCTTCTGATAGCTGGAAAGGAGCATGAGAAAAAGTAGATGAGAAGGTGTTAAGGAGAGGCCAGACTTAAGAAAAGCAGGGCATCAAGATAATTTTATGTATATAAAAGTTCAACATTCTTGATTTATGATCAGAAGCCCTAAGTGAACCGGCTTTTTCAGCCTGGCCACACTACTTGGAGGCTCAGTTTGTCTGGCTTGCTGTTCTGGTTCAGCTGGGACAGAGTTAATTCACAGAATCACAGAATCACAGAATTTCTAGGTTGGAAGGGACCTTTAAGATCATCGAGTCCAACCCATGTTCTAACACCTCAACTAGGTGATGGTACTAAGTGCCACATCCAGTCTTTTTTTGAACACATCCAGGGATGGTGACTCCACTACATCCCTGGGCAGATGATTCCAGTACACATGCTCCCAGCTTAGTGTCATCTGCAAATTTACTAATGAAAGACTCTAAACCCTCGTCCATATCATCAATAAAAATATTAAACAGAACTGGCCCCAGCACAGACCCCTGAGGGACACCACTGGTGACTGGCCGATAACTGGATATAGCACCATTCACACCAAATTTTCCTCAGAGTAGCTGGTATGAGAGACTATGTTTTGGATTTGTGCTGGAAACAGAGCTAATAATACAGGCATGTTTTTGTTACTGCTGAGTAGCACTTCCACACAGTCTAGGCCTTTTCTGCCTCTCACCTCATCCCACCAGTGAGCAGACTTGGGTTGCACAAGGAGCTGGGAGGGGACACAGCTAGAACAGCTGAGCCCAAGTGACCAAACAGATATTTGAGACTATACTGTGTCATGCTCAGCATATAAATCTGAGGGAAGAACAAAAAGGAAGGGACTTTCAGGGAGATGGCATTTGTTTTCCTCAGTAACCATTAGGAGCGGTGGAACCCCACTGTCCCAGGGATTGCTGAACATCTGTCTGCCCATGGAATGCAGTGAATTAATACCTTGTTTTGTTTTGCTTTTGTGTGTGGCTTTTGCTTTACCTATTGAACTGTCTTTATCTCAAACCATGAGTTTTTCTACTTTTGCTCTTTCCATTCTGTCCTGCATCTTACCAGGAGGGAGTAAGCAGCTGAGTTGCTGGCTAGGTTTAAACCACAGCCCTGGGTTATGGAAACCCCAGCTTTATTTAAAGCAGTGATAAATATTCTGATGATCCCTCCCATATTCCAAGCCCAACACTCAGAACATGAGCTACAGTTCACCTCTTTAATTCTAATTACATTCCTTACCTAAATTGGGAAACCTATCATACAATAATCTTACAATCACTATGCTTCATGATTTAAGATCAGTGACTGGGACAGATTATTGCAGCATACCTTATTTTTTGTTGAATATTGTATTCATTTTCTATCTGAATCTGCCAAAAGTAGTTTGAAAAAATAAAGTGCAGTAACTGGCTGAAGCTTAAAATTCTCTCCCTTGTGAATTGTGGTATTTTGCCATCCGATGAATGATTTCATTTGTATTCAGTTCATTTTTTGTTATATCTGATATCTTTTACCTACAGCGTTTATTGTGCTTAAGGCACCAGTAGAATGTTCATGAAAATATTCAGCTATAACTCTATTCAGTGAATAGAGGTGTTTTTCTTTCCCATTACCTACCACAGTGCTGACATTTTATTGCTTGCTGAGATGGGAGACAACAAGAGGGAAAATTGAGTCATTTAATTCCCATATCTAAAAATAAAACTCCCAAGAATGCTTTGCAGAAGAACAAGTAATTGCTGCAGAATTCACAGGCTCTATTGTTCTTTGAAGGGAGAATATTCTGGAGATGAAATATTTGGAAATTAATGACTGTTTGTGATATCACAGGTATGTTGAAATGCTTAAACTTTCCTATGTCCTTTCTATTGAAGGATGTCTTTACCTGATGTCAGTTGGATAGGTGTACAAATGTATTGTGACATTTTAAGTGGTTCTATCATTGTAGTTGCAGAAATATTCACATGCATTAACAAGTCCAGTTTTCCAGCAACCTGAAAGGTAGGGAAGTGCCTGACATGACAAACAGGAATGAAGGAGACGTAGATTGAAAGCTTGGTCAAGGTCACACAGTAAGTCTGTGGCCATATCAGATGAACCCAGATCTCTTGATCACTCAAAGAACAAAACCAAACTCTTCTCCATACAATGAGACAAATTACATGCTTTGCCAAGTCTAAAGCCATAATTATGCAACACAAAGATCATTGTGCTCTGAAATACAGACTTCTACCACACCTTTAGTCAGCCTTACCATGTTTTGAAAAGAAAGCTGTAAAGCTGGTGTAGCCACCAGTTGCCATGGTGAGTCAGGAACAAAGATTGTCTTACTGCTTCTAAAAATATGTCTGCAATGGGCAGGGAGAAATCCAGGAAGTAGAAAAATAGAGATAAAATGGCTGTTAAATATTACTGTGTAAACCCTAGGCCCTTCCCTGAAATCTTGAGCTATTAGAAGTTAAAAATGTTAAAATCTCTTTTATATTCAATCTTTGCTGGGACTACAGCATCTGAAAAACAGTTTATTTTTTAATTTTAGTCAGATTTATGCTGACTGTCAAAGTTAGGACCAGTCTTGGGGTGCCTCTAAAGTCTGGGAGCTCTGAGAAGCCCTTTAGAAAGCCTTGTGGGAATGGGAGGTGGCTGGATAAGAGGTGGATTGAAAGAGCTTTACGGTGAAAGCCATTTGAAGTGCACCGTTACAAAACCTAGGATTCTGCTGCAGTCTTGAGCACCATCTACTGGACCTCTGTTTGCTGACTCATTGCTGCTTACAGGTCAACACAGGACAGCATCAGGGCTATTTCCATTTGAGACTTTGCCCTTCCCTCAAGGTGTCCCTCAAATCAGGCATGTGAACAAGTGAAGAAAGCCACTTTTGCTGCACTGGCAAGATGCAAGCAGTATCTTCTCTCTTGAGTTAGTGAGGTGAAACAAATGCAGCATGGTGGAATCCAGGATCTGTCCCATGATGTACTAATGAGCTCTTCATGGGTTGTTAATCCTGAACTTCTGTTGTCTATTTTCTTCCACATATGCAAAATGTCAGGCAGAACAGACAGAACAAACTTCACCCTCTATTCTCTCAGGTTTCTGCCAAGGCAAAAGAACTGTTACAAGAAAATATTTTTTGCAAGATTGTAGGCTCACAAGGATTGGGAATCAGGTTTTGACTGTGATTTGGTTGAAAGTTCTGATGGGGTTCACAGTTGACTGTTTTTTTTGTGTTTTTGGATTTTTTTCTTTCCTTTCTCCCCAAGGCAGTTTATGAGCATAAAAGAATCTGTTCCTCTAAGAGATATTATTTCTTTAAAAAGTCATTGAAAGTATGAACCTTATTTTCTAGGAGGCAATGACAAATTTTCAATTGACACTGAAAAATCCTGAATCTCTGTTTGCTCGTGTATCCACCCATGCGCTAATATAGAAATGGCTTTTCACTTAGTATTTTTCTTATGAGCTCACCACAATTTTCTCTATCCAAAACTAACTACTGTTTTTAGAAAAGCAGATATCAGTGCAGACATTCAATCTAAGATCTAGTTTAACCTTATGAATAAGTGACAACAAACAGCATCCTAGGCTTCCAAAACCTTTAATCCCTAGTGAGAATATTCAGATCTGCAGGAAGAGCATTTCTTTTCCCTCCATTTCAAGGGATAGTTCCACAAAACGAAAAGTGCAGACTGGCTTCATTCCTCCAGGAGAACTTAAAAAGTGGAGCATTGGGGTCCTTTTTCAACGTACCAGTTTCCTTATTGCTTCAGTCAACACAAGCACACTTAAAATGTGGTTTTCTGGAAGTAATGGGAAATTATGAAGTAGGAGATTAATGTCTGTCCCAAATGAATACATCTCCTTTGTCCCAGGAACAGCCATCATTCATGAGCACTTTAATTCTTGTTCCTGGATCACCATTACATTTTCTCCTGTATTTAAAATTTATTTGTTTCTCTACTTCCTCTATCAAGGGAGAAACCAAGCACCCAAAAAAGGAGCAAATGAAAACAGTCTATCCAGAGAAAGGTCATCAGGAGCTATTCCCTTACTGTGTTTGAATTCTGCTGTTGCTTATACACATGAATCACACACCGTAGCTGTAAGCCCTGACACTTCAAGATCTTTACAATTCTATATTGTCTCCATTTACTTGTTGCTTTAAAGGGGGGATAAGAGGAGTTGTTATCTTGTCAAATGGGAGGTACAGAGTGCAATTTAGCAGAGATAACCAAAATTAAAACATCAAAGAGAAATAAGGAGATTTCTGTCTTTCCCATTAATCCCTAATCATTTGCCTCTTATTGGTTGTTTAACCGATGAATTTATGTTCCAGGTTTGAGCAGCTGCAGGGAGCAAGGGCTGGGAAAGGAGAGTGCTTGAAAGTGGCATCTGTCTGTTAGTGGTAATTAAGCCAAAATATGCAAAGTTTTAGAGTTCTAACTGCTCCCGTTAAGCTGTTGATGAGCAGTAAAATCTCTGATTAAATTTAAGCATAGGGAAATGGGCCAGGCTCCTGGCATGGGGAGGCTGCCAGAGTGGAGTGTGGGCAATCACACGTGCTGCCTGCCTGTGCTAGAGTGGAGACAATGCACTGCGGGGGCTGACTGTCCCAGCCAGCATCACCTCACCACTGCTCCAGGGCTCCATTCTGTGCAAGTGACAGCCCCCAAAACCACAGCCACTGACAGCATGGTGACGCCATATACCATGGGGTTGAATGACTTGTACACAGCTTTATTTTTCCAATATACATGAATATCACAGCAAGGGATTTTTTTTTTTATTTCTTGCTGTCTCAGATCATGTGGATTTCCTGGGCAAATCATAGTGTACTGGTGGATATTTACCCATCTCAGAAGGGTGATTGTTAAGGTTAATTAATGTTTTCATAGCACTCTGAAAGCCCTAAAATACTGCTTAATATCAGTTGTTATCCCAGTTTATATCAGCATTATCATTATCTAACTTAACCTTCCTTCTCCAGCACTCCTGTCTGGCTCCCATCCCTTCTGTCCTAACCAGTCACCTCCTGCAATGAACCAGAGGCATCATTCCCTACCATGTGATGTGTCATGAAGCTCTGTGAGTAATGAATGAGCCCATTACAACTTTACAGTAGAGGAAACAGGTTAATCCTTTGTCAAACCTGTGCACACGGTGTCCTCCTTCCTTGTTACAATTATTCAAGGGGAGATGGCAGTTTCTCATCCACAGCCTTTCAGGTAATCACTGATGCATGCTTAGGACAGAGATAGGTACGACTGCACACAGGCCTTCAGATCCTGTCGCAGGGGAACAAAGATGACAGAAGCTGACAGCAGTGACTAATGCTCTAACCTAACTTTCTTTGAAACAAATCTTTAGAAAATGACAAACCAAAACAAACAACAATTAAAAAAAAAAACCCAAAAAAACTTTCCAGTTCTAAAGGATTCATTTAATTAAGTATAAAACCTAAAGCATCCAAAGCTCATTGCTTCTTGAGACAGTTCCCTGTACTGAGACTGGTGTACATTTGCACATTCTGTGGATTCTGTCATTCTGTGGATTCCCATCATATTACATGATATTGATATGAAGAGTAGCCACCAAAAAAGTGAAAAATTATGGCTTTTTATTACAGCAAAGATCACATAACCACACCATAGAAAAGCATAGGAAACAAGTATTGTATTGAACAGATACTGCAAGGAAAAAGTCTTTTCAAGAAAGTGTTTATAGAGGGTGTCATAGCTGTGTGTGTGTTAACAGAGGAGCCATAACTGAATAAGACATGGGATGCCTTCTTCCAGAAGGTTTGTGTTATGGTTTTTGAGATACTCTGCTTGTCAGAGGAGAGAAGGAATCCCATATTTTAATGCTACCTTGGTAGTTCTCACTGCCAGGGAGGAGAAACACCATGCCAACAAACCAAACAAAATGGCACTGATATTTGCCACAAGCATGTGCAAAGAACACACTACTGTATGGTGGTAGCTGTAACAGAATTAAAATGTACACAGAGTTCTAAAAAATCTGGAGTGGAACTCCTAATCAGATTCCTATCAGAATTCCTTCCAAAAGACTTTAAAGAAATTCTTTATTTCTCTTTCACAGGAAAATATATAGCTTTCAATTCAGCTGGCTCAGTCTTCAAATAGTGAATGAAATGAATTCTTGAGAGCTGGAAGTGAAATGCACTGTTTAGGCATAGATGAGTGAATGCTCTGCAGGATGAAGCTGAAGAGCTTTTTTTCTAAATAAGAGAAAACGAAACAGATTGATTTTGTATGGGCCTAATGCTGTCAGGAGAATTCTGCACTCTTGGCTCTCAAGTGTATTCAGGGACTTAGGACTGACAAAACTGGGACACTCACTGGAAAGAATAGTGCTTATTTTGGAAGTGGATGATTTGCTTTTTGTATTACAAAGTGTGTTTTTCTAGATGTGCTCTAGGGTAGCATGAGCATTATCTGTTACTTCTATTCGACCAGACCTCAGATACTTAGGAAGGGAGAAAATCAAGCAGAGGAAGAAGAGGTCTCCTCAGCTTTTGGATTGGTTCTTGGACTATCCCAGGCTACAAACTTTTATCAGACTAAATATCTTGTGCAGTAAGGTAGCATGTCTGTCTCATCTGTTTTCTTGTCCTTGTATTTAATATGAATTTTGAGAAGTATTGGCTTGGTGAATGAGGTTTGTTATCTGCGCAAATGCTTTGTATTTTGGCCACTGAGTTGGTCTGTTTGACAAGTTGCTATAATTCTGAGCCTTTGTTTTGGTGTACTAAAAAGCTTTCCAAAAGACGCTGGACCTCTTGGGTACAGATTTAGGATAATAATAATTTTTAAAAAGATGCATCTAAAACTTTTCTGTCTACTGTTACAAAGCAAAAATAAAATAAAAAAAAAAAAAACAAAACAACAGGCCAAAAGGATACAATCTGCTTTTATAAAAATTAAATATCATTAAGAAAAGAACCAGCTAAACAGTGGAAAGAAAGACAAATTTGACACACCTATTCTGACACAGGCATTCTGCTCCAATACACTATCTTGATCTCTTCTGAACATATTTTAACATACCTGATTTTTGGATTGGAATGCACTTAATTTTATGGAAAAGAATATTGAAGTTTAGGCTGAAATAAAAAAAATTTAAATTAATTTGTAAAAATAGAACAAAACAGGTCCTCATAATCAGCTTTTATTGTAAATAACCAATACACAGTACAATATCATATTAAAGAGAATCTGTAAATGGTTTAAGCTACTTTTAATAAATAAATAAGTGGCTGCCCCAGGCACCATTGTTTAAAAGCCTGATGAATCTTTGAATTCTAGTCCCACATCTGACACTTATTTGATAGATTGCCTTAGAGAAGTCATGTGCACACATTATGTTTCATCCCCTTAATCTGTAAAATCAGTATGAAAATATTTACTCCCTAGGCTGTTGTGGAAATTAATTAACATTTCCATAGTTATTTAAAGATGTAAAGTGCCAAGTAGCATTATTATTATGTTGCCTCAGTCTACGATTTTTTCAGATATCACAACATGGGTCAGTAGTTAGATGGAAACTTCCAGTGAAATTTAAGGGGTCTGCACGATGTAGTTCTGCAGTATTAAATAATAAAAATTTCCACTCCAAGTTAATAATAAAAAGGTCTCCAGTATTTTTTTATGAGGCATTGTGCTTTCAGGAGTCATTTTTCAATTTGAAAGTAAAATCAAGAAACCCCCTAACATTCTGTGGTTATTAAATACTAATGGAAATTTTCCCGTTGATAGAGGGAAGGGTGTTGTTTAAAATGTTCTTCATGATGGGATGCCGTATTTAGTTTCCATTATTTCTGCTTTTCGTGGCAGAAAGCATTCTTCATTTGCCATCATTCTTCTGTTTGCCCCTTGAGTGTTTGTCCTCAGAAGCGGCAGCATTTGGTGAAAGGTGATGTCATTTTCTCTCCCTGCTTTCTTTAGTGGCTTCAATGTCCCTCGTGATGAGAGGCACTGCAGCAGAGTAAGCCATTACTAGATATTACTGAAAGCTGTGATGAGGTGAGGTTTGAAACTGCTGGTTCTCTTTCTTCTCACACATTCCATAACATATGCACTATGGAGTATTATCTTGCGAAATGGAATGGACTTGTTGAAAATGTGCTTAATTGAAAGAGATCCAGTAAAAACATAATTTAGTAAGATAGTGGCTGTGCTGCTTCTTATTCTTGCAAATAAAGGAAGTTTTAAATTCTTATCTGCTGAGTCAGTTGATGAGCTACCCAGGAAATACTTTATTGACACAATTGCAGCTTACAAGTGTCTATTAGTTCTCCTTAACCTTGAGGATAGGTTGCAAGTAACACATTTTCAGACTCTTCCTCTCATCCAGAAGTCATTTGTAGAACTTCATTTTTATGTCTGACTAATTCAGTTCACTGTGCCATGTGACTCAAGTTGATTGCCTGGGTTGGAGCTCAAGCCTCCAGTTTGGAGTTCAGGCTTTGCCTCATCTACATCCTGCCAGCCACATGACTTCCTCCAGACATGAGCTGGCATGGAAGCCCTGGGGAGTCTGGACACAGCTCCCATTTCTAAGACAGTGCAGCTGTACTATGAGAAGTTTACACTTCCAACACCTTTCCAGCTGCAGAGTTCATTTGCTCTTGAGAACTGGTTAGCAAGGAACACTGTGTTGGCAGACCTAGAGCTGTAGTTTGCTTTGATTTATTAATTAGCTAGATTTGCATGCTATCATTCCCTCTAGATAAGATAAAAGCTTGCTAAAATTTCATTATCTCCCATCAATAAGCCTGCCACTTTTGATAAAGTAGTAAATAGAAAAATTAAGAATAAATTAAGGAAAATAAAGGATCATTCAAATTATTTCCATCAACAGTGGTTTGGAGCTGTGGAATACTTTTCTTACAAAAACCACACACCCAAAATAATAGATTACTTAAAATTCACAATTGAATGTAATACTGTTGAGCATGAAATGCAAAATTATCCTACAGTAGCAAGGGAATTAATTAGACACAGCTTCCATCCTGATATGACAATGTTTTGAACTCACTCTGAACTTGTTTTGCACAAATCTAGATACAGAGTAAAGCTTGTCTTTGCTCATAAACATAACTACAGTCAAGCCCAAAATTAGGCCTGAAATTCTGTAGCTGTCTACAGCTCCTGAATTTTCTTGGCATCTTTTGTTTTCAATTCCAGTGCACAATATCTGTTTTCTATTTAAATCCAGACGTTTTTAATGAAAAGCAGAAGTAAGTTAGCATTGCCATGATCCTGTCCTTAGTCCCAGATCTGTGTGCTTGTCTCCAGACAATCTCTGGTACCAGCACAAGTCCTCAGTTCATATGGCAAAATTATCCAATACAGGGAATGAAACTTATGGAAAACTACTTTATGGGTTGTTTTTGTTTTTTGGTGTGGGTTTTTTTTTTTTTTTTTTTTTTTTTTTTTTTTTTTTTTTTGTTTTTTTTTTTGTGGGGTTTTTTTTTTTTTGTGTTTTTTTCTCTAAAAATAGTTTTCTCCTGAACACGTTCACCAGAGGGGCACATAAGCATCATAGCTGGAATGTGAGGGGAGGAGGAAATAATTTTCCAGGGATTTGAACTTATCTTTATTTAAATCATCATGGAATTAAAGCCTGGTAAAAATCTTTATAACCAGAGATTTCTTCTATGATTAGTAGAAAAGGTAGAAATAGCCTAAACTACTTTATATATCACCCTGTATAGGATTTTATTTTTCTTTATTCTTTCTAGAGAGATCTTGGAGATACAATTCTCCTAACACAGCCACTACAGTCGTGTTATGGACTAAGTTAAACAAGTAAATTTTGGAATAAATTAGAGTTTTAAATCCAGCTTTTATAAGAGCAGATGTTATGACATCACTTTTTCCCAGATTCCTAACTGAAACATAACTGTGCTCAGGGGTGCATGTGGCAATGTCTGTGGTTCTGATATACAAAAGTGCTGAATATTTCAATTTGCTTTCCATTCTGACTCTGATAGCATGATGACTAAATACATATATTATCATATCTTCTGTGTATAACCAAACAGTAATATAAGCCTACCTGATTCATTCAATGTACAGAAAAAAAGGCCAAGAAGCTTATTAATCTCATGTTATCTTGGACATGAGTATGCCATTATATAGGGGCAGTTACCATTAGGTGGTCCTTTTTATTTGAAGATTTCTAATGCTTTGCAAAGGAAAATACTGCACAGTCACATAAGGGGATGACATTTATAAGATTAAATAACTACTCCATTTGCCCCTATGTAATGTAGTGTCAGGGAAAGTCATAATTCAGGTATCCTTCATTCCACTCACTCTGACTGCTGTCTTGCATAAGATTGAGTGACTTGCACTTAGGATAGCGCAGTGTGTATCTAGAATAGTGTTATGGATACTGTGACAGTACTGAAATAGTCTGTCCTGTCGTTTGCAGTTTGCAGTCGTGGCCACACTGCACCAATTTAAACTCTACAGTGGGTAGGGTTCAAAACCAATGGGGTTTTTTCAGAAGTGCCAATGGCCACTGTACCCAGTGGATTTCTCTCTCACAATCCTGCAAACAGCAGTAGGATTCAGTGACAGAGTCACGGCAAATTGATGTTGCCTAAATGCAACACAGGACTTAAAGGCATATATTTCAAAGTAACAGGAAGACTGGTATGTGTGCTGTTACCCACATCCAGGGGGCTGAAACACAATACTTCAGCTGTGACATGCCTGTACCAGCCTTACTAGCTCTTTCTTCTGCCTCTACTGCACTGTCAGTCTGATCTGTGAGGAAGACAGGACACAGATTTCTCTGTGTAACACAGACATGGTAAAATATCAGAGCTCAGATTTTCAGTGGTATGAAAAAGTAATCAGAGGATAAAGAGACCATTTGTTAATGTAGAGGAGCATACTCCCCCGCCCCTTTCCAGGCCGCACCAGGATCTCAGAAACGCTCGTTAGGCTCAGCCTTGACGAGCCGCACCTGGGCTCAGCGTCTCCTGAGCGCCTCAGGAACATCGTCTGCTCCCAGAAACTGCTGCTGCCTGGCGAGCTCCTGCTTTTTTTATTATGAACACCCTTGGAAACTATTTTTCTTGCTGGAATGGCATAACATCATTGCTCTTACACTTTCAAAGAAAGTTGCCCAAACCGTGGCCAGGGTGAAACATTGTTGTGACTGAGGCCCTCGCTTGCGGCCTGTGGACAGCGATCCAAAATGAGGCCCTTGGAGCTCTCCGGGACTGCAGTGAGGGTGATGAGCCACCTCCCCCTGAGGGGACAGCTCCTGGAGCCGGAGAGCTCTTGTTTGCTGCGCTCAGAGGTTGCTGAACGACGATGGATCCTGAGCTGAAATCCCCACTCCTCGAGGCCCAGCCCTTTGGCCCTTCAGGAGACACAAAGGCATCCAAGGTGAGCATTTCACTGCCTTCCAGGGGAGTTTGTCACCAGTACCTGGCACTGACTCTTCATGTCGGTGTGCATACAAGGATGCAAATGCTATGGCAGACATGGGAGAAACACTGCTCTCTTAGAGGCTTGAGTACTTTGGGTATCTAAGTGACTTAGGCCTGAAAAGAAGTTATCAGCTAAGTTAAATGCTGGTAAAGTCTTGTTCTTTTGCTAAATTGTTAAGTTATAAGTTAAGTTTTGCTAAGTTTGAGTGCTGTTAAGCCTTTTGGCCATATTTCTTCTTATCTTTGCCACTCTATCCTTTTGTCATACACACACACACACATGAACACACAGTTCTTGGTTAATTTCGGTTTGGATTGATTGACTAGATTTTATTTGTAGCTCTTTTTTTCCCTTGGTGTTCCTTAACCTACTAAGCAGTAGAGTGAACCTTGCCAATGAACTCTGTTGTACTGTTGCTTGGTATTAAATCACGTTTTTACAATAACTTGCTGGTGATTCATTAAGTGATCTCAACTGTGTGTTCATAACAGTCAAGGCTAGAATACACCTGACTAGGTGATGTTTGAGGGATTTTCTTATCTAGGACATTGCCTTACTCTTCTGAAAGCACCTCTCCAACACTCAGTTTTGTGTTAGCCTCATAAGAAAGAAAGAGGATTATGCACTATGCATAATCTTCATATAAGTTAGTAATACATAGTCTTCACACAAATTAGTACTTCCAACACTCCATCAGAAAAATTCTTTACAAATTTCCCTGTATACTTAATACCAATGCTGCTTTAATCAGAAATCTAAATTTATCCTGGTTTCTTACATGGCACTAAGATAGCTTTTACACCAGAGATACTATTAGCTTGTGATATTTTATAGGAGAACTGTGGTGGTTTGTACACATTTATCTCAAAGTGATGAAACCTCAGTATAAATCAATGTTTTTTTCATTTTACTATCACATGGAAACGTAGATTCTAATGCTTAAGTCTATGGCAACAGTGTTTCTTATTCCCAGAAACACATTATAGACTCACCCCAGGTCTAAGCACTTCTCTCCCAGTGGTTATTGTCAAGTGTTCCCATATTACCAAGTCTTAATAACTTTTGTAGAGCATTGCTCTACAGTTCATTGATGCACACTGCAGGTATCATAAGTAACTGCATCTCCGAAAGAGAGACATTCTATCCCATTTACTTCATCTGCTTGTTTTGTCAGTAATGCATTTCATTCCCAGATTCCTATCTCAGAGTTTCTACTGTAATAGGGGAGGATATGAAGTTATGGTATGACCAAAGTCATGCCTTATTGTCATATGCAAGCAAATGGTCTTGACCATAGTCTGATAAAGACAAAGTGGTGGGGAATTGGGATCTTTTTGCCACAATGCTGATAGGATTTAGGCCTAAACAACATATGACAGTATTGGCTTTTTGGGAATGCAGTTTGGAATACCCTCAGGATGTTCTAAACAGGTGCAGTCATGCTGGTGGCCTGCAGGCCAAATCTCACCTTACCATACTCCGTCCAAGACCTTGTCTTTTCCTCAGAGGAAGGAGGGAAATCTTTGTGTCAGACATATTTTCTCCTGTGATAACCACCATTTCTGTATCACTCTGAAATAAGACCATTTCCAATGTCAAGCACCACTCCCTGTGTCTGTCAGGCTTGGTCCACCTTGTCAGCAGGTGATATTTTAGAGCTTAGCAGTAGTCCAGTATGGAGAGGACATAAGCGACATTTCCCTCCTTTCACTGCCTGGCTGTAGCTAAGGAGGTGGGCACAGCCTTTAGCACTGGCACACAATTTCACAGCCCAATTACAAGATGACTCAAGGGAATATGACTAGCAAGTGTGATGTTTGCTATTTGGCATATCTGTCAAAGTCTTATAGATATTTCTTGGCATTTGTCCAGTTGCCTCCTTAATGTCTTATGACGTGTGTTCCCAAAGAGGCTGGATTGTATGTTTACATCTCCCTGGCCAGAAAATGAGCACCAAAGCAGATATTCCAAAACTGAGTTTATTGAGCAGTGCAAGCCAAATAGTTTAGAAATCATTTCATTTCATGCCTTGTTTTCTTTACGATTTCTCTTTTATGATGCACAGCGCTTGCTTTAAACAGGTGCAGAACTGCCAAGGGACCAGGAAGGCTGCAGTCTCTCATTAACTCACCCTGTGCATCAGGCATTCTAGCTACATCTTATGCTAGTAAATGTAATGAGGGCAGGAACATTCCCAGATACTGATGCCAACTGGCAAAGGATGTCCCACGCCTCTGCTGGTTTATTCTGTGAGCTTCTGAAACAGGGTGCTGCATGCAAACAGCTTATTGAGAATAAGCAAAGTTCAGGAATAATTTGGGAAACTGCTGTTTGGCATGGGCCAAATGCCAGGTGCCACACTAGCAATCAAGCTTCAATGCCCTTGGAATTTACCAAGATTTATTAGCAGAGACAGTTTTGAAGAAGTGCTTGCAACATTTCATAGTTTCTCATGTTCACTATCCCAAAAGTTCTGCCTCCAGCTCTACCAGTGAAAGGAGATCTCAATTAAAGTCCAGGGTGATGTGGACATGTAAATCCACAGACCTGCACTTTGGAAAAGCACTTTGCATTTCTGTATGACCTCCCTTCTTCAGCATCTCCAAAAAGTATCAGTGTAGCAACAGGAAGTTGCAGGGTGTTGTTTGTCCTACCTTAGATAATGGATAGGCATTCTTAGTGCACATGTGAAAGCACTATCAGCATTTAGTTTCAGTTTGCCATAATGTACTCATAGCCACAGCCCTTTTCTATGAGAAAAAATTATATCAGCCAAATATAGCTTGGTCATGAGAGTCAGTCTAGTTTGTGTATTTTGAACATGCAAGTATGTGAAGAGCATGTGTTGAAAACATGAAAAGTATTTGCTTAGGTGCAAAACATAAATTTCCTTGAAGAGACTTGCCAGTCTTTGTTTTAAGTGAGCTCGGAACATTTAATTTAAAATTTAAATTAATAGCTAGAATCAGAAAATCAAAATTAGGTACTACAACCTCATTTACAGCATGTTTTTGATTGCCTCTGCTGAGGGCCTTTTCTGAACAGTCAGGTTCTAGGGCCATGCATTAAGCAGACCTAACCTGCTTTCTCTTTTGATTCTAATGGCATAGGTATGATTTAAGAGATTATTTTATAAAGCAAAAGAATTAAAGTTGTTGCAGTTGTTGCAGGACATATTAACATAAAAATAATTTTATTATTCCATCATTCCATCAAATATATATAATAATTATATATATAACATATACATAATATATAGAATATAATATATAATATATAGAATATATATTATATAATATATATATTATATATATATATATATATATAATTCCATTATTCCATCAAATACAGAAAGTAAGCACTTCAGTTAGTACTGTCTCATTTTTCCCTTCCACATTGCTGCCAAACAACACTGAAACTCTTCTATGACTTCTGCACCCCAGATCCTGGTGCCTCTAAGACCTGCAAGCCTAGGGTCCTATTTGTGACATAGCTTCTCAAGCCAGATTCATTTTAGTGTTAAAGCATTCTTCACAGTTTTAATTCACTAGAGCAATGTACTGCCTATCAAGTCAATCTGATGCTGTTCCTTGCTGCTGCTAATTCACTGCGTAGGGGTGGGTTCATCATATGGGGAACTGTGAGCCCCAGGCCAAAGACATGAGCAAAGCAGGCTGTGGATGAGGACAGCAGACCATTGAGAGCAGCAAATAGTCACATTCCAGCTGTTTCCTTTGCAATGCCTTTTGTCAGCCTCAGAATTGATTCCTGATGCCAGCAGTAGGATTGGATGACATTTAGAGGTAGTGAAGTTGTGTGGAATATTCCTTCCCAACAGCACCAGTAATTACTGTACCCCCTCTCTACAGACCATCACTCCAGCAGCTCTAAGAGCAATTCACTCACCACAGCTCTCAACTTACACAGCCCACTCTTCTCTTCCCATGCCTGCAGCATCCCAACTGCTCACTGTGGAAGCAGAAAAAAACAAATAATGGCGTTATTAAGTAATGACAATGGAAGTAATGGCATGGCTGAGAAACTCTTCCTCTCTGCCAGCAGACAGCAATATATATAATGGAAAAGAAACTACTTGGTAGTTGCTTTCATACCCATTTCACTGTTTCAAGCTGCTTTGAATTTGGATGTTTGCAAGATATATTCTTCATAAAACACTCAAGAAGCACAGGCATCGTGCCTGTTGCACATTATATATGATGAATGCCGAGGCCAGTTTTACTGCATGCACAAGGGAAAGCGAACCATTGTGCTGATCCCCAGTGCTGCATTGAAGGTGACTGGCTTGAGCTAGAGTCTTATCCTCAGCAACTCAGTCTATTTGTCTCTTCTCACATACTTTCTCCTGGGATTGCCAATTTGTTGCCCCCTTAATAAGGAAAGACTAAAATAAAAACTATTACAAGTAATGCTCTTCCAGATTGCTTAATTAATAACTATGTTTGTATGAAAGAAAGTAATGGGAGAAAAATTAATACACTGTAGCTTTTTATATCATTTCATTTTGGGGGCAGTTTGGGCTGAGTTTCAGATCTCTGCTCTGTGTGCCGAAGTGGTTAAGTAGCTGAAAAGATACCAGTAGATTTCAGGCACTTCAGACTGAATTCATTCTGCAGTGATTATTAAGTACGTTTGCCAAAAACCTTGCTTTGCCCTCTAAACTCATGCATCCTATTATACCTGCAGTCAGTAACTACTCTTTCTAAAGCTGTGAAGGCAGGAATCACCCCTGACAAATGATGACAGATCGTCCCCATGAGGTGATCAAGAACTCTGACTGGAATCGGTCTTTCACAGCCCTGTCACCAAAAGACAAAAATTCTTCACAGCTCCTGACTCTTGTCTCAGCTCTCCTGGACAAAAGGAACTGCAGGATGGAGTATGATTTTTTGCATTTATATATTGTTTCGATTTACAGAAAAGCCCCTTTTCTTTGCTCTATTTCCACAATAACTGTAAATGACACTGTACCAAGATGAATCTGTGAACCAGAAAAAAAGCAGTGTAATAATAGACAGCAGGCACTACATTTAATTACACAGTCACATCATAATCTGAAGCAGAAATCAAAGCAGCCCAGTGAGGAAGCCTAACTGCTTTGCCTACTAAAGATTGAATATTGTTCATAAGATGTTAAATAGGATACCAGTGGCTTTTATGAAGTAGGCAACTGTCCACAGAGAGTAGAATTATAGCTACCAGACTCATTGTATGTCAAAATTTAGTGACAATTTGGTGATAGTGGCTGCAATACGTGGTGAAGTGATGATGACTCAGGTTTTTTTCCAAATCCTGTCTGCTATCAGATTGGGGTATAAACAATTGCCTTTCATTTTGGTTAATAGGAAAAATCTTTCCAGTCTCCAAAACCCCCAGTAGATGGGGGTTTTGGAGAATGGATGATAAAACACAGAGCAGAAAGCTTTCAAGAAAATGGGAAGTTACTATCCAAGGAAAAGGTAGAAAATGCGAAGAAACTATTTTTAATACATACGAAACCAAGAGGCTTTTATATGCCTGAGTTATTATTGAAATCTGCCTAGATGTGATTACAGGGAGCTGTTGTTTCATAAACGATTTTTAATCCTGTTGGCTGAGTCAGACAGGGTGTAAATTTGCAAGTCGATTTGTATGCAGATCACCCTGCTGCCTTAGTATTGATTTGAAAGATGCAGGAGGAATGTTCCCTGCTTTATAAGGAAACCGACTGAAAAGAAAAAAAAAGATGCTCTGAGTCCCAAGAGATTTTGTTAAAATTTGCTAGAGGAGACACTGTATGTCATTCCAGGAATTGGAAGAAACTGTATCCAAGATGCTTCAGCTTAAATGTAGAGCTGTTGACAGATGGTTATGGATGAAAAGGGCACTAGACTAATCCATTTGTTTTTCACCTTTGATGGCATTGGTTTGACCCACAGTGCCTGTCAGTGTAAAGACCCAAATGAATCCTCTTTTTGAGATCACTTTTAACTACTTCATCTAGCAGCTCCTCTTTTAAAACCGCAGCACAATATCACACAAATGTAGGCTCTCAGTGTTCAGAGTGAAATGACAGAGGCTGAGTTCTCTGGCAAAAAATGAAATGCACTGGCTGATGTCACAGACCCAACAATACTGGAGCAGTAGAACTACTAGCTCTCCTGCTTCAGGGCAGGAGTGCAACTTGCTGAAGTATCAGGGAGATAGTGACTATCCCGATCCTTGCCCTTAACCAGAATTTAAGAAACTTTTACTTTTGTAAACAGTATAATTGTCACAGATATTCTATTAAAAATGAGAAATAAAGAACTATAATTATGATAAATTTACTTTGCTCACATCCAAGTTCTACTATGTTATTCTCCACCTCAAAGGCTGCATAGTGTGCGCGGTAGAAAGGCCTTGGACTACTTTAAGAGCACAGCTGTCCCCAATTAGCATTTAAAGCTAATTGGAGCTGTACAGGTACAGACAATCCAGTATCTGAGCTAAGTGTCTGAATAATCTACTTCCAGACATATATCATGGATTTCAGAATATCCCTGGTCCAAACTCAGACAGGTTAATCATATCAGCAACTTTAATAAAATTATTAAAATATAGACATTGGGGATTTTTCCATCTGTGTAAAATAGGCCAAAGACACAGTGAGCACTAAAATAACACATAGGACAAAAATAAAATAATAGATACTGCAAGTATATATTTCATGCAAAGTGCCCATTTCATGCATGAGATGACAAACAAAATTGTAGTGGTGAGGCAAAGATTAAGAGAAAATTCTGATGCAATGAGCTGTGCAAAGGAGGCAATTCCAGTGCTTCTAGTTATTTTTACTACAGATTCACAAAAAAAAAAAATTAAAAAATAAGTAAATAAATAAGTAAACCTATTGAATACTCAGAAGAAAATTTTTAAAGAGGTAACAAAGAAGGTTTTTTAAGCCAGAACACAAGGAGAAGTTGCAGGCACTGAATATTAGTCCAGTTGTGTAGTATTTAAAAAGAACAATATAAAATATAACAAATAATATAACAAATTATCACAGAATCACAGAATGATAAGAAGAGCAAGAGACCTCTAAGACGATCAAGTCCAGCATATGCCCTAACGCCTCAACTAGACCATCGCACCAAGTGCCATGTCCAGTCTTTTTTTAAACACATCCAGACATGGTGGTTCTACCACCTCCCTGGGAAGAGCATTCCAGTACCTTATTATTCTTTCAGTGAAAAATTTTTTCCTAATATCCAACCTATACCTTCCCAGATGTAGTTCGAGACTGTGTCCTCTTGTTCTGTCAGTTGCTGCCCGGTGGAAGAGTCCAACCCTTACCTGTCTACAACCTCCCTTCAGGAAGTTGTAGAGACCAATAAGGTCACCTCTAAGCCTCCTCTTCTCCAGGCTAAACAACCCCACCTCCTTCAAACATTCCTCACAGGGCTTGTGTTCCAAGCCCCTCACCAGCCTTGTTGCCCTCCTCTGGACACGCTCAAGCATCTCAACATCCTTCCTAAACTGAGGGGCCCAGAACTGGACGCAGTACTCAAGATGGGGTCTCACCAGCACGGAATACAGGGGAAGAATTACCTCCCTGCTCCTGCTGGCCACGCAATTCCTTTTTCTCCTGTTGCAACCAGAACACATCCAGAGCACTGCAGCCCAGCCCAGATTGTCTACCGGTCTCTTGCACTGGATTCCCAGGTTATCTATGCCCAATGTAAATGCAGGACTGGAAGTGTTAATGAACTGTTCAACCTTACTAGCCTGTACAGTATTCAAGCAGATGAATAATGGGTCTTTCTGAAGATGGTAGTATCACAAAAATGAGTTGTTTTCAGAGGTCAGGAAGGAGGAGTTCTGGTTAGATTTATCAGGATAGACAGACAGACAGTTATTAGATCCTTAGCAATCCTTCAGATGCATATCATTGCATTAAGAATAACATGTTGCTTTTTTCTGCATACAGAATTTCATGTAGATAGGGGTTTTTTTAATTCATTGTTCAACTGACATGAGACCTTTAGTTGTGCCTATCCTCAGAAAATTGTCTGCCTAAAGCAGCCTGTGGCTCCACAACAATCTCTGGGAGGGCAAGACCTCCTGCTCTATATATAATTTTCAAAATTTTCAATAGCATGAAATTCTTTGCAAGAGGTTGTGCCTGTGTGTAAAAATTTGTCACAGTCACTGATGCCGATGCATTGATCTTCCATCTTATGTGCAATGCAAATGAAACAATGATGTTATTGTAAAAGGTTTTAAACCATTAAAAACATGTGGTGGAGGTGTCTCGACTATCTCTCCCCTAACAATCTGCAGAAATTTTCAGTGATTTCAGGGCCCCTGTATGTTTTGGTTCCAAACTGCTCCTTCTCAGCTGCATTTCTGCTCGGAATATTTAGTATTTATTCAAAACCCACTCTGGAGTGGGAACTTCATGGATATTGGTGGTAACTCTAGAAACTGTCCTTGACTTTCCACATTTTCTCCTTAGAGATGCATTGTTTGACATGGATATAGGCTGTCATAATTCAATATGACACACCAAATCATCCCATGTAGCTTTCATAGTCACACTAACTCTCTCATTCTCAACAGTGCCTAACTCTTCACCTTTAGAGATGCAAATTAATTAAACTCTTTTAAACTTTCCCCCCTCACTATTTCCATAGGTAAAATTCACACAGTTCTTCCAATAGATGTTATCCTTCAGATGGCCCAAACCCAAACTGACCCAAACTGACCCCAAAGGGGACAGTTAGTCTCGTTTTCTGTGCAAATCATATTGAACCTAGTACAATGGCTCAGTTTAGTACAGAGACTGGCATTAAAAAAGGGTTTGTATTATAACATGCATGGAAGGGAGAGAAAGAAGGCAGAAAACCTCCTCTAAGCAAGGCCTTGTTTGTTTTCAAACAATAAGTTAACATAATTAAAGTTATGGGAAAATGCAGAATCTACCTTGGTAGAATAATGCACTATGACTATATAGTGAATATGTTTGAGGGTCAAGTCCTAGTATTCTCACCCATTGTAAATAATGTGTCCCTCATATGCATGCCTTGGAAATCATGGCAACTAAGGCTTCACAAGTGTTAGTTACACCAGGGTTCATAGCTCTTGGATTAGACATCACTCTCTTCTAGTCAACTACATGTTGAGCAATCCTACAGGATTTTCATAGATGTTCACTTAGTATCCCCAGAGCCTAAAGCTGTCTATGTGTTCACAGTCAATTTCTTTACATGCAACTTCGTCATGGCTCCTTCAGCCACCTGCAGAGAAACAGAATGAAAAGGAGTCAGGTGAGTATGACAATAAAGCACACCCTGATCTGATGGAAATCCTCTCCCAGTTTCATTTTTCTGGATATCTTATTGTCTGTTCAACTGTTTGTAAGAGTTTTATATGTAGTCCACCATTCGTCTCAATCATTTTGTCTGCCATGGGTCTTTTCCTCCTTTTTGGTCTCTAGCGGTCATCTTCTTTCCAAACACAAGCAAATTACACTTTGCGACCTAGAAACAAATCAAATTTAATCATTTTAGCCATGTCCTGTAAACCGTGATCCAGCAGAATTAAGATCAGTCACTTTCAGGCGGACTATTCAGCTCTATGGACTGGTGCATCAGCAAAATCTCAGCCACTTAGCCTTGAAAATAAAAGCAAAAACCATCTTAGTTGTAAAAAAATGAAGCAATTATTATTTTTTTCTGTCCCTAATTTGTTTTAATGACTTCATCATAGCAACATTAAAAACTCAGAATTCAGTCTATCATAACCAGCCAATGCAGATAGATGTTTGTGATAAATGTCATATGGGTAATTAAGTTTATGCATGAATAATTTGCTATATCATCGGGGGGGACTGTGGCATTTTTTGGATGACATGTAAAATTAAGTCCTCGACATCTCAGAGTTCTATTCAGAAATATCTAGCCGTAGTCTTTAGGAAAGCTTCTGACAGTTCCTTCCCTCATGGCACCCTAAGATTTTGTGGCAATTTCAGCTGGGTGCAGAACTGTTTTGCAGATTCTAGCCATTAACTTCCATTACTGTGTGTTGCTAAAAACAGAGCGGAAGATCCCTCTGCACAAGTGGGTAATTTTTTTTCAGGATTTTTTTGTGGGTATTTTATGTGGGGCTTGGTTTTGATCTCACAGGCTGTATTTTTAACTCTACCAATTAGAGAAGAATATCTTCTCTCCACTTTCCCAAGTGAGATCACACCAAATTGTAAAGTATTTAAGTCTTATATTTGTGAATGAAATGTAAATGAAAAAGATATGGATAAGGGTGAGTGATTCTCAAACTAGTTTTGTCTTAATCAGCAGTGATATGCTTTGTAGTACCTAGTGAGTTACAGTGGAGGGTTTCATTCAGCATGACTAAAGGCAGCTGAGTCAGTCCCCATCCTGCCTCTTCAGCAAACAGACAGATAGATATACAGTTGCTGTTTGTGATTCCACAGCTGGTTTCACTGTGTTAAAATTCCTATTTAACTGAAAGAAAATGGATATCGACCTGTATTAGCCTGATTGCATGTCAGGTTCTGCACTCAGTTTGAATTATTAGGAAATAGCCAAGGAAAACTGATTGTATTTTAAAGGTCCTGTGAAAAGTTTTAGAGCTGTGCATGAGGAAATGGTGTTAAGCAAATGAGAACTAATAGTTTTCAGCAGCATACGTAATTGTCCATTCTGCCCTACCTCTTCAAAGCACACTAATTTTCTCTGAATAGGTACAATAAACAAAAGCTTTGGAGTGTTGTTAGCTGCTATGTAAGATTCACAGGAAGACACATTTTCCAGCACTCAAGAGATTCATCTTGCTGCACTACAGATCTCAAGACCAAAGATATTGGAAGCTGTGTATCACAAAACTGGCCAGACTTGAGTACCAAAATTGGTTTCTAATACAGGAAAAATTGCAGTGGAAAGTCAGTGTGGTGGTCCCCAGTTTTGAATTACAAAAGAACAAAACCCCTCTTCCATCCTCCAGCACTGAGCAATAGGTGTCCTAGCAGAGCCAAACAAATGCCAAGACACAGCTGTGGCTGCTGGAGGACTTGAGGGCTTCAGTGCAGCACCATAGTACCAGGAGCATGTTTTCCAGGCTGGTACCAACACCCTTGACCAGACAATTAAGTTTTGTAGAAGGGACTTGTGATACTAAGCAACTGGTTTATAACACAGCAAATTAAATTAAATGGTAAAAAAATCCGAAGTCATGTGTAAGGAGAAAACAGTGCATGATGGCTGTCTCTAAACTATCATTTTTCTTAAGGCTTAGGGAAGAGACACTGGAATTATTGTGGACAGAAGTTTGAAAATATCAGCTTCATGCCCAGCAAGAGTCTAAAATTAGCTGTAAAATAGGATTAAATATAAAAAGAAAAGAAAAAAAAACATATTATTACTTACGTATTAAGAAAAACATAGAGAGGAAAAATTAATACTGTTAAACAATGTGTAAATCCTTTTCCACACATGCCCTGAGTGCAGTTTTGATCACTATGTCTTGAATAGACTGTAACACAGCAGCACAGGGAAGAGCAAGGATGCCTGGAGTTATTGAAAGGCTTGTGTATATTTAACAAAAGAACACTTCAGTGTGGAGAACAGATGACACAAAAATGACAAAAGGGCAAATACTGTTCTGAACTGGCTGTACTCTTACATTCATTCTTCAACTCACCTTCCACCACTGACCATTGTCAGGGGCAGTAATAATGAGCTTAGTGAGCTTAGGAGAATTTTTCCCTGTCCTGCTAATAAGTTTTTATGCTCTTTTATGATTTTTACACTTTTACCTGTCTCAAGGTAATTTAAATTGTCTCTAACAACTTAAATATCCTGGCAAACTGAGGCAGGCTCTTGAGTATTCAGAGGCATCCAAATTCTGGATATTTTGAAAATTCCATAATTTTCTCCTCTGTCATGTACAACAACAACCAAAAAAAATGTAGCCTCTTGGTTTTCGCTCTGATGTCTACATTGCTATTCATGCCAGGAGACAAAAGCATGTCCAGTCAGCAAAACTGTCCCTCAAACTACAGCCATATGTCATTCACCAAAAGTTTGAGGAATATCCCATATTCACTCAGAGGTATATACAGAGGCATGCAAATTTCTTATCATTGTTTCCTAGCATTTGCCAAGAGGCAGCATGTCAAATAAATAATTTAGTCTGGCTGAGGCACCACAGGAAAACAAAGCCATCAGTCATCTCAGCTACATTATTGATCACCAATAACAAGATACTTGCTAAGACAAATGGTTCTGTTATTTTACTAGTGAATTTTAGTCTACCCTGACTAAATAAATCATATTGAACTGTTTGTTGTTTTAAGATGTTCAAACATTTCTGTAATAATTTTTACCTTCCATTCTATTCAACCGTTTGTAGAATATCTCTATATATCTGTTGTTTGTTTGTCTACAGTCTTTTTCTATGTGCACTTGTGTATTTATCTTATAAAGGTAGGTAAGGAATTTCATGTCTGTATATGTAATTTTTACATCTACAAAACCTTCTTGTTAGCTTGGTTGCAGAGGAAAATTTGAACAAGGTGATTATGCAAGTCAAGCACTCTATCAACTCTCAATAAAAAAAGTTTTTCGCCTCCCTTATGTTAATGGAGCTTGTAGGCTCTTGTATCAGGTGTTATGATGCAATTATTTTTACTTTAGATATAGCTTTTCTCCATTATCCACATGTGGCTATAGTAACAGCCGTTCCCAGGGGTTCTTAGTAGGTGTATTCCACAAAAAGTGCTTCAGTATCTCAGAAACATCCTCCTTCTCGCTTTCCATAGAGTATCTGATAGCTCAGAATTTGACAGACCTATGCAGAATGCTGTGTGTTCCTCTCAGATGCAGGATCGTGCTCTGGAAGAAAGTGAAGACTGAGGGTTCACTTTCCTCAGTGAATCTAACCACTTCCAGAGATAACAGGAGGAGGACTTGTTCCTGAGCCTCTCAAGGGTCAAATGCTGTTTGCAAGATGCTCTTCTGTCACAGCAATCAAGAGAGAGGTTCTCCACACCTTGTGGATGTGGGGAGGTTAAATTTGCTCAGCCAAAGCATGGGCTGAGAATGGCTCTTGCAAATCCTAAACCCTTGAGCTTTCTATATAATTTTCTTTTTTCCCTAAGGTTTTATAAATTCTGGGACTGATATTCACCAGAATTTTTTATTTCATGTTAAATCTTGGCAGTTAACTTGGAATAACTAAGTATTTTAAAGGTTTATTTTAGGCATTCTTCAGAGATCTAAAACCAGCTGAAAACATACTTATTCAAAAGTCAGAAGATGAGTCCCTGAAACTAAAAATACAAACTGAATAGAAATACAGAGCACATTTTAGATTTTTAAGCACTTTCAGAAGTTAATTAATGCTATTACAACATTAAAAACTGATGTCTGCAAATTTTAGTATTTTGAGTTTTCTTAGGACTCCAAATTCTCTTTTACATATCAAAAAGAAGAAGCACAGTTGTAGACGATACTTGATTTTTAATTTGTTTTAAATGGATTATATGCTCTTAGACTCTAGGTGACCCAAGATGAGTAGCTCCTTTTTATTTCTTCTCATTAGAAATCCCTATGGAAACCAGTAAGATTGCTACAAACAAAAGAAAACCTTTACCTGAAAATCTCTCCAGGTTTCCTTTCATATCTCCATCTAAAACATCCTTGGTGGCCTTTTAGCACTCTTGAAGTCAATGATTCAATTCACATTTCAGTGAACCTAGTGCTTCTAATTGATATTATTGAAAGATGTGTCCTATGAGTTCTTTTTCCTGCTATTATTGCTTGTTAACATTCAATTTCTAATAATTTGAAGAAAAAAAATCCCTTTAATGAAACCAGAAACAAACACAGAACTAAAAAGATTAATTTTAAGATTTCTGATTAAAGAATAGTTAAAATGTGACTAACATAAGAAGTTATACTCCTTAGGAGTTTAAACATGACTTTGTCATACTTGTTACTATCCCCATCATACAGATGACAGTAAAAGAAAGATATTTGGAGGCCTAGCTGACATCCATCAGGCAGCTCTTTGTGGGGTGCTTGGACTTTCTGATATTTGTATCATGAGGATTTGCTATCCTGTGCAAAAATCAGGCCCAGCTATTATCCCCAGAACTCAGCAAGTTAATGCGTCACTGACCCTGTCTAAAGTTTTCTCTTGTCACGGCCGAGCCCTTACACTCATCCACCACTCTTTTCAAGCCTTGGGAGAACATTCTTTTCATATTTTCTTCTCTTTTTCTTCATCTCTATACATCTCTGCATTTCCAAGAGAAGAATTCAGAGTCAAATTATGTTGACAGTTTCAAGCAAGTGCTTTGACCACCTTGATGAAGTTGGTAATAAAAAAGGTGAATAGGTAGATACTATGATCTGTAGCTACCTCAGGCAAACAAACTATGCTACCTGCTCTAACTGAAGCTCAGACTAGACGTGGGAGTGAATACAAGATGCAAATCCACAAATTCCCATCTACTACTTTAAAAAAAAAGCATATGTTTTCATTTTGGTACAAGGAAAGTAATTCTCTCTTTTTAGAACAGACTCTTTTTCTATGTGTCATGGTTCAACCCCAGCCAGCAACCAAGCAGAAAAGACTTCGGCTCTGTGTGGGCTCTGCTCAGGCATTCATAAACACATCTCTGTATTGCCAACCCTGTGTTCAGCTCAAGTCCAAAACACAGCCCCATACCACTGTCACTGTGAAGAAAATTAACTCTGCCCCAGCCAAACCCAGCAGACTCTGCCTTATAGCCTTATGAATTCTCAGCCTAACACCCAATCTGTGAAGCATGGACATTGGATATATTCTACTGGCTGCATTTCTCAATGGGATGGGCTTGCTCAGAACCTGCTAGCAAATCAACAGCCCAAGTGATTCTGCCTCTAGCAGGTTTCCACCTTCTTCTGGAGGCAGACTGCTTCAGTACCATATGGAAAGAGACTTTGGATTGCATTGAGAACTTTTGGGCTACACTAAGATAACCAAGATTTGAAATTCTATTAATGCAGGCTGCCTGATTTAGAGATTATAGACAATGCATAAATCAAACCTAAACACTGGTTCAGGAAAGTGACTGATGTCCTTTGAAAGATAAACCCCCAGGGATGAAGGGACATTCTTCAAATCTTATTAGCATAAAAAAAAAATACTGCTTTTTGTTCCTCAGCATCCTGGAGCAGAGCTGCATTTTGCTCCTAGCACTGATCTCCACAATGACACGAAAATTATCAGCAGGGGTGGCTTACATCTATGGAAATCAACCATAATAATGCCTATAGAAACACATTCATCTCTATTTCTTTATTTATATTTGCTAGCAGTTTTCAAAAGCTGATGGACAAATTGGCTCAGCAATCACACTCCCTGCTCAGTGTGTCTTAATGGAGGCTGACAGTTGAAGCGATTTAGCTTTTGTTGCAGCATAAAGGCATTTCCTTGTTTCCTTTTCCTTCCAGGGGATAATAGACCTTGTCATAAGCTATTATATCTTTTGATTACAAGAAAAAATAAATATACCACTATCCCTCTCCCTTTTTCTTTGACACAAGCACAAACCAATAGTTACAGGTCGTACATATCTTGGAGGACACTTCTGGGTTTCACAAGCTCATACAGACCATACTTAAGCTCTCTGATGCAAATCTAGCACTATGAGGAAGTGGTCAGATCTTTTTCAGAGATGACCAGACTTGTGGTTGCACTGTTTTCACTCTGGTTATCACTAAAAAGGCAGGCAAGATAGATTGGTCCTGGGTAATTTTTTATTATTATTTATTTATTACTTCAGGAATTGTGCCTCTCCAGACCAGTCATATTGAGGACTTCTTCTCTTGTCTGAATCACTGTTTCATCTACAGCTTTTCTACTTTTTTGAGTCGGCCACCAATTAAGACTGTCATGTACTTGTAACTTTTAACTTCTATTTTTGGAATTTAAATTCTCCCTGAGTACAAAGGGAGACCACATATATTCTAAAGTTCAGAAAAAGTAAACAGTTCTCAGATCACATAATCCCTTACCTTCTCTATATTATGCCACTTCAATGTGTAAAATACTTCTCATGGGACAATTTGGGTTGGCATCTTATGCCTCAGTTCAGGAAATTGAAGCTCCTCTACTGACAGGTCTTCTGAAACTCATGGAAAAGCTGATGCTACTGCTACAGCTGAATATTTAAGGATTCTATACTTCCTACTTGTTTTTAACCATATCTACTGAAATTCTCTGTCCAACACACCCACCTATCCTGCTTGCTTTGTATATTTTTCTAGTTTCTCACATCTTTGTTACTAGATGAAGGTAATTACCAGGGATCCTGGTCTATAGAATATCTAGGGTTTTTTAAAAATTCTGTCATTAACAGCATTTTAATGCAATCAATAGAGAATAGTTTTCGTAATATTGTATTCTCTCCTCTGGGTCTTATTAAATATTATGAAGATTCCAACTTTAAACTACAAATTAATCTTGTGAAGGGAAAGGACTTATAATAATACAATTAAAGAAAGCTAACTCCTAAATTAATTTAAAAGAGCACAATAAAACCTGTTTTCAAAATTAAAAGCTGATATGTGTATATGGATTATTACTTGGTCATAAATTCTGAGATCATAGGTTGCCTTAACAATACCTTTACAGTACTTTGCTAAGGTTGCAGAAATTGTGTTATGTAGGCTCAAAAAGACAATCAGACTTTATTTGGAACAAGCTTTAATATCTGTGATGGTGCATTAGTAATTATGTACCTTCTGAGACTGGAGTAGGTAGACAAAATTTACATTGCACTTAGCCTGATGCTGAGGTGTGGTAGCCCATCCCTAGCCTTTCCTGCAGGTGGTCTTTGCTACAGGTAGTCATTAGCTCTCTTTAATGACCCAAATCTAATAATAAATGAGTCTATTTGTCAGCTTCAGCCAGAGAAATTAAAAAATCCACATAGGAATGATCTAATGTGCTCATTTCTCACTGCAGTCTATGATCATGGTAAGAGTGGATTAACATTTTGGCTTTTGACCCTTGTTAGTCTTGACATGAAATTTTTTTTACGGAAATTTTTTTACGGAATTTTTTTTTACGGAATTTTAGCGGAAGATAGATGCTTTCTGTCTTCCCAGAGCACAGCCACTGTTCTTTTAAAATTCCACCTATAGTTAAAACCTAGCTTTTATACATGTGTTTTCATGACAAATGGTATAATGATTACAGAGAAACATCAAATTAATATATACTGTTCACTATAGGGCTCAGAAATCTTCTTTCTACCTGGTCATGGAAAGAAAGTGATAGATGACTGGCATATTTTTCTCCTCTTTGTTGCCTCTGCTTGTGAGAACTAAAATAAAAAGTAACTCACCAAAATAGGGACAACAGTTTTAAAGATTTTTCTAGATCTTCATATTTCTCAATAAACTCCCTGAAAAGGCTGCTCCTATGGACAAGACTGTAAATTCTTTTTCAATGTGTCCTGTGTATATTTGATTAACATGAAGCAAGCCCTTGGAGAAGCTGCCAGTTGGAGAATTAGTGAATAGCATGGTTATGCTAGATCCATAGGAATGGATATTAGAACAGTAATAAACAGTAAACATAAACAATACAATGATAATAAACACTACTGGAATCCTATGCCCTTACCAGCACTATTCCCTTACCAGCAATTCCATTTCAGACTAGTTGTATCTATTCTTTTCTGGTAGCCTGAGTACCCATTAGTAGCTGAAGCCCAGTAGATATTCTGCTAAAACACATTGTCTGGTTTACCTCAGTCTGACAGGAAGCCATTTAATGAGCTATAAGTAAAAATGCAGTAAGTGGGGAGGAGAGATAAACCAAAGCCTTATCCTGACCAGAACTAAACAAATAGCTTTGAAACTCCCCTAGCCCTTCAGTTAATTCTGTCACAGCTTGTACTCTTTACAATTATATTAATTTCCTAGGAAACATTAGAATTTTGTCCCTCTAAAAGCATGACAATTTTTCCATTCAATAAGCAGTGTTTGTCCTTCAGATTTAATAAAAAGCAGCTATTTCTTCCAAAGAAAATGCCATTCAAGTGTGACTGAAAGCACACCTAGAAGCCATAAGTGGCATATTAAAGTATTTGGCCCAATATTATTTTTCATTTTTCCTTGAATATCTGCCCAGTTCTAGACTGCCTATTAAAATTAACTTAATAATAAAGATCAGCATTTGTAGAAGAATACAGAGAGCTACCTTAATGCATGATTTTTGTATTTGTGTTTTGGCAGATGTTTATATAAACAAGATGTATTTTGTTCGCAATAACAAAACTTTGATATAAGTAGTGCTTAATATTTTGTCTTCTTTGCTGAAAACATGTCAGCTAAGGCCCATTTTCAAAGCTTTTAGTGACCTCCAAGTTTTTACTAAAGCAGGCAAACTATTCTAGAGAGCTGCCTCGTTGAAATAGAAATAACTGAGTCAAGAAATCACACTCCACCCATACAGCACTGATATTTGAGACTATGGCTATCCTACAGCATACTCTACCAAGTGCTAGGTTTGCAATGTCTCCCCAGACAAGTGAAAGTCTCACTTTTCCTTGGCAAGGAGTTGCATGCTTGCCACAGATGAAATGAACCACTTGGGATTTTCCTCTGCGACCCGGAATGGTGCTACATGATCAGTAGGTAAAAATTGAGGTGTAAAATTCTTTTGCTGGTACACTGGTTAATGTTGAGGTGGTGCCTTGTGGTGTTCTTCTAGTTCAACTGTTCCTAATATTTTTGAGCTACAATTCTGTAGTTGAAATTTTCTTCAGGGATGGACATGCTAGGAAATCCAATTGAGATGAAGGGAACATCTCCATCCCTTTGGTCATTTCAATCTCTCCTCTATGATTCCTTTAACTTCTTTTATTTTGACCCCCACCCAAAAATTAGGTCAAAAATTATCCCTGGCATTGTAAACAAATTGCTTACTGATCTATGAATTGTTGTATATGATTTCAGTTAATGCAACAAGCTTCAGAACAAGTGGAAAGACAGCAAATTTGTGTCAGTGTTATATACATTCAGAAAGATAATTTAAAGAGATTTCATGTATAATGGCCAAAACAGGACTTCAATTTTTTTAATTCTACCACAAGTTGATGATGAAGGATGAAATTACCTTGTAAAAGAAAGATAAAAGACACAGAACACATAATATTGCCCTGAATAGGAAGACAGTTCCAGACAAAACCCTGAAGCTCTATAACTTACTAGCAGTAAAACTGTCAGAATGTTCTTGATTTCATTGCAGAGCATAGGCTTTAACCTTGCTGGGGTTCTAGAGGTGAGCAGAAATATTATTTTCTTGGGGTCTGCCTCCTCTGCTTGTCATGACAGTTTTACGTCTTGCACCTTGTTGGTTTACTAGCAATCTCACCTGCATCTGTGTGTTAAAATTCATTCAAATTCTGATTTCTTTTTTGCTGTCTCTGTGTCATCCTAACATTATTAGAATTCCTGTTAAAAAAAAAAATAAAATAAAAGGACCACATGAATAAGCTAGGTGTTTTCAGACTTTTTTTGGGCAGAAAATCCAATTCCAAAGTCACTTACTTATGGCCGCAGCAAGTCACCCTTGGAGCAAGATGATCAGTTTTATCGAGAAACAGACAAAATGAATGAAATTCTAGCATGAGCAAGAATTTGGATTTATGGGATGGATATTTATCTGCAGTCAGTGGAGTTGCAACAGTTCATACAGGCTAAAAAGTGTCAGAAGTTCTGCTTCTGCCACTAGACTATGACTTGTAAATAATGAATATTCCCATGACACTAAGTTTTAATAGAAGCTTTAATGAAAAGACTGCAAGGAGTAGAAGTTTTTTATTCAGCTGAAAAGTACAAATAAGTTCTATACATACAAATAAACAATGAAAGTGATAGTAGGGTTGTCTGTACACTTTTCCCAGTGGGAGAAACACTGTGCCTAAAACACAAAGAGAAAAAACAGAAAAAAAAATTCTCTTGCAAAGATATTTGCATATTGTTATTAAACAGCCAACCTTTACATAATGAAGGGCATATTTACAGTGCTGCTCAAATTGAATGCTCTAAGGCTGTTTTATGATATTAAAATATTTATAAATAGACTTTAATTCAGCTTCGCCTCTGTCAGAAATTCAATGGAAATCCTAATTATCATTTCTCTGTGCAGATGAAAGGCAATCATATGTATGTATTGACATTCAGCTAACACCATTCACTAAAAGGTTCAATGATTTAGCACAACTGCCAAATCATTAAATAAGGGCATAGGCTGGTTTTATAAATAATGCTGACTGTATTCAGAGTGTTATAGGACACACTTGAGTTGAACTACGTAGCTAAATTGAATTGCCTATACCCTCTTCTGTAACTGATAGGCTGGAGATCAAATAGAATGATAGAAATTAATTTTTTGGCTTGTCATCCAGGGTATCTTTCACAATCCTTAGCTTCAATAAATATGAATATATTCATAATTTAAGCCCAGTATTCCCTGATGTCATTGATTAAGCTGCACTCAAAACATCGTTCAGGTTCAGGTATTTCTCCTTAATTCATTGAAATATTCTATGCACTTACCTTAGAAAATGAATAATTATATTGTGAGACCGATGGGCAATGGCACAATAGGCACTGACAATTTCAATTTCCTCACGCACCCACATGCACACACTTTTGTGTCTGCTAGGCATGTTTCATTTTGCTATGTTTGCTGTCAAAAAAACCTTTTCACATTCACTACTAGGCTTGCATTTTATGGAATAGGAAAGCAGAAAAAGCACAATGGACAATTATCATAAACCATCTTTTGGGATCCATACAGCAAGAGAAGAAAAACATACTGCCATCCTTTGTGTTCTTATAATTGGCTCATCGCCTCAGGCCAATAATTTCTTGGATACTCAAGGCTTCCCCAAAATTCACTTGCTAAGCTTCTTACACAGCTAATATGCTATAAGTTGTTACAAGTCCTTGAGGTGATGTGTGCAACAATGGTTTTCTTTCTTGTGTTGTGCTTTTTATGCAGACTGAATTAATTCAAAGAGATTGAAATTACAGGACTTTGATCATTATTCAAATCAGTGAGTAAATAATTTGCTTCATACTTCTTAAATTCTATTTCCACTGGCGCATCCATTTTTTTCCTATTTTATATATGTGTACATATATAGCTATGCATATATATGTATATATATAATTTTCTATTTTCTACAGGGCATTTCTTACATATGGCATTTGTCTTTACTAATGCAGGAGGACATGGTAAGCATAAAGTAGATAATTTAGAAAGCTGACCCTATAGCCATTAAAGTCCTTAATTATCATATCCATTTTTTAAATTATTCTACATTTTTATTTATTATGTAATGATTGTCTTAAAAATTATTGCAAGCTGAAAGAAAATTGAAAAACAACCAAATCTTAGGTTTATTTTTCATTTTCTTCTAAATCTAAGCAAAATTACTTTAGGCCCAACCTCATGGAAGTCTTTCCAAACCACCAAGAAAGGTTTCTAAGTAGAAAAAGAAAAAACACTTATTATTAATGCATCAAAGAGACTTTTTCTTATCACCAAATCCATTATCTTTCTAAAATTAGTTCATCTTCTCCTCCTTATACCCAGATTTTATTCATGGGCTAGAAGAGGAAACAAAATTTTTACCTTATCAAGTGTGTCCAAATTCCTTAAATGGATTCTGTAATTAAAATAAATGCTGTGCATAATGGCCTCTTTTCTGTAGCATAGGAAGAGGATGCAGCCAGTTTGATTGAGTTCTCTCAAGTCAATGAAGTGAATGTTTGGAATTTGACAACTTACTTCTATCAGCTTGGTAATTTCATATGCATTAACACTATGATAGCAAGTATACTACATTTTCTATTAGTATTTAATATCATGCTTTTAGTACAGCAATAAATGAAGTCATCATATAGGTTTTCATAACTTCATTGTTAAATAGAATTTTTTTTTAATCAAAGAGTTTTTTGATAGTTATATTCCATCTGTCTTGAAACACTACTGGTTTTTTTCACAATAAAATCCAAAGAATTTCAGAAATAGTTCACAAAAAGAATGGCACAGGTTTGGTGCCAGCGTCATCAATAAAGTTTAATAGAGACAAAAACTTCCTTTTTCTTTCCTTGTCAAGACAATAAAAATATAGGAGAGCAAATGTTTCTTCTTTCATGTTTCTTCCATTCTCACATATCATCAGTCAGTAATATACAAGATAGAATTAACACACATAGGATTTGGAATCTAGCCTGGTTCTGAAGACCTGAGAGAAAAAATATTCTCTTCCTTGAAGTCAGCCAATTTGTTCTGGCCTCCTTGACAGAGAGCAGATTTGATACCCCACTATCTCTCTGTGGGTGTTACCTTCCAACCGTACCCACCCATAAGTTTACACTGCCATCAGCTTTGAGATACGGTGCTGTGAGAACAATTTACAGTATTTGACAGGGTGCCACAAGCCATCTTAGCCTCTTTTCAGATTTGCAGTTCAGAGGAAATGAGTTCTTAGCACTGTTACCACACTGTAAAAGCCTTGCTTTGAAGGACAAAAGCATGTCACTAAGGTAGTGAGTAATGTGGAAATAATCTGTGAGCTCTAACACTAGAGAAAAGAACTGGGGTCTCAAAGCCAAAAGGGCAGCCTGTGACCCAGACAGCTTCTCTGAGGACACTTCAGAAAAGCACCTGAAAATTCAGAGGATTAGAGATACTTTGGAGTCCAGATTAAAACACTTCTCTTTTTGCTAAAGGTTTTGGGTTTTTTTTCTCTTTATAAGAGTATTAACCTTCCAAAGGCATAAGGAAGAATAATATTAAAATTTACTAATCAAGAAAAATTTTTAATGTTTTCGGAGGGGGAGGTATTTACTGATCTAAACTACTTTGCAGTCTTAAGAGACAAGCTTGAAATCTTGGTGAAATGGTTCATCCCTGCACTGGTTCTCCCCTCTCTGGAACCCAGGGTTACAGAGTTACAGAGCTTGAAAATAAGCAGTACAGAAAAGAAGGTTAGTATACGTATTTCACAATATAAAGATCAGATTCGTGCCAAGGACAGGACAAGGACTCAGACAGACATTTGTTTTTTGAGTGGTAGGAGAGTTTGCATAGCAGTGCAGCAGCAGTGCAAAGACATCTCAGTGACAGCAGTCTCTGGCTCATGGAAGAAGAAACTAGGGAATCCAGCAAAGAAAGTATTTGTCTAAACAGAGGAGAATCACAACATAGCCAAAGCTAATCATATTTTGAAGTTATATCCCAACAAGTATTTCTGTGTCAGATCATTGTTGAAGGGAACAGAAGGCAGCTTTACTTGGTACACACCAAACTGAGTCATTATGAAAATCTGAGGCTTCCTGATTTTTCCACTGTTCAGTCTGAGATGCTAGAAAAAATATTTATTTAAGTACATACTGCTTACAGAAAGGGGCAACAGTATTAACTGCTACATGTGGCTCTCCTGATTAACTCACAGTTTATGAAGCACTTTGAGATAGCATTCAGTTGAAAAATGTTCCAGAAAGAAAAAATATGTAAACTATGTAAATATGTAAGACTTCAGTGTATTTGTCCTAGATTTTCAGTAATTAAAACTGGCAGTAAATTTAATATATGAGCATTGATTGAACTGCTCCTGCGTATAATTGAAAAGGAAGGAGAAGCAACTTTGCCTGACAAATGCTGTAATAAGTTCCTTTCATTCCACACTGTGCCTGATTTGTAATGTCTATCGTTACAATGTAAGTAACTAATTGGTATCTGTGCAGAGACGTCTCTATTGGCACATTAAGCCTCTAGAAGAAAATATCCTATTTGCAAAAAAACAATAAAAATACCGATGGAAAGACTTGTTTTTAATATGATACTGAAAGTAGGCTGAACAAATGAAGAGTCTTGATGTGATTTAGTATTATGCCAACAGTGAATACAACTGTAAATTATTTTTGCAACCTGCTCTCAGAGTCCCAAATTGCCTTTTTACTGTCTGCATTCCTAATGATGGTTGATACATCCCAGGGAAAAGAGAATTCTGATGTCTTTTATCTTGATTTAGCTGCTGGGCTGGGTTCTTTATATATTCAAGAGCAACAAGAACAAAAAAATATATATTCTGCTTTTGCAATGTCAAAATGCAAATGCATTCTAGAAAAGGAGAAAACACTGATCATGAGTAGAAAGTTTTTATAGTGGCAATTTAACCTGACTGTTATTTACACTATAAAACTGTCCCTGTGTCTGAAGTTGTGATTACTAGAAAGATCAGACAAGATTTCTTGCCATTTAGTTGGCTTTAAGGAAAACAAACTGATAAACTCACAAACTATGCTGTGCATAGAACAGAAATGCTAAAGTTTTTAAGATACTTGTGAATTTATAGTGTTAAGGTATTTCTTTTGCTTTCTCAATACAGAAGTTTGAAGAAATAAATAATATTATTCGCAAGGAGACTAGAACTGTAGTCTCTGTCAATTTGCTGACCTAAAAATGTGTTCATTTATATAATGACCGACTCTGCAATATGCTGTGCCACTTGTAACTTGTAGATATATATCATAGGGATCTAAATGTCTGGTGTGGGAAGAACGTGATGAACTTTACGCATCATAATGTACAGATTTGTAGAATTGGAACTGGAATTTAGCAGTAACAGCTGAGAGACTTGTGCACCATAAACAATTTTTTAACTAATCACAAATACTTAAAGGCATATTTTCAGCTGGCTAATTGACCTTTTTGTGATGGAAGGTGATTCTGACTGCAGCTGCAGTCAAAACCTTGCGTCTGGGAGGCATCCTGTGACGTTCGGAATTTCAGCAGGCAGCCGGCCACTCCAGGCCACTGGCCCCTGGACATGAACACCGCACCTTTTCCCTGGGAAACAAAACTCCCCAGCCACAAAGCCCAGGGCTCCAGGCACACTGCAGCTGCAAAGGGCATCCCAAGGGGAACACAAAACTGCCACAACATGCCTTCCTCCACAGCTTTTTCCCTGGAACCAGCCCTAGCCCTAGGCTGATTTCCTGCCTAACGCTAGGGTTAGGGTTAGGGTTAGGGTTAGGGTTAGGGTTAGGATTAGAGTTTTGAAAACCACAAAGCCCAGGGCTCCAGGCACACTTTGAGCTGCTTGCATGAAGCAGGGAGCCATTTTGGAGACAACCCCCTGCTAAATATACTAATATGCCCACATAATGCAACACACTCCTAAGATACTAACTTTGATGTACTATTAGTAGATCACTACAGTACCACATTGAAGCTACTTATCCTTTCTTTGTACAAGTATTGTGATCCCAACACTGAAGCAAGACAGGCCTACTGCAATCCAAAGCTCTCTCTAGAATGTTTGGATGGTGATGTTTGATTCTATGACTTTCCTTGAGACAGCAGGTGAGTGTTCCAGAAGTGACACTGCACTCTTTTTAGGCAAGTCCAAAATCTATGGCATTGTGGAGCTTTATCTGCATATAGCTTCATCAATCTGACTGAGATTTTGAGATGAGTTCCTGCTAGCAAGGCCTGACTTCTGGACATGGAAAAGCATAGCTGTCAAACCAATAGGATGCAATCCTAAATTATATTTTTATGTCATAACAGTAATACTTCAGTAATAATACTGATACAATTATTCTACATTAGGAATCTACTTCCAGGCTCTGCATAGCAGAAGCCTTTAATTTTACCCAGAGGTTCAGCTCAGCTGAACCTCTGGGTAAAATTGAACCAGCTACAGATTTCCCTCAGGCTGTGACACCATCACCTTCAGAGAAGAGCCATGTCAGTGATCCTAAGCAAAGTCTTCCCTAATTAGTAACCAGAGCCCTTGGCTGCAAGGCTTTCCACATTTACTTAAGATAAAGTCCAACCCCATAGCAGAGAGAACAGCAATGTGTGTAACCATGAGCTACCCCAGGACAGAAGTGGATTGAGACAGTGCTGAGATGTGATCTAGAAAGAGCTCTTTCAGATTTGATGAGGCCTTTTCTCCTTCCCTGTCAAAACAAGGCCATTCTCATTCATATATTTTCCAGTGCCTACTCCTAAAATTTGTTGAGTAATGGGGCTTTTCACCAGAAAGAAACTTTTCTTTTAACAGCTGCACTTATAGAATGGGCCTCAGCACTCTTACATCTTATTGTTATTCTGACAATGTTCAGTATGTCTGCTTAGGGTATGTCACTCTCCTTTGTGATTCAAAGATATTTTACCATTCACTGATGCCCTTGACAATAAAATTCCTCCCCTCAGAAGCTGTAAGTGAAGGACAGTTTAGTATAAAGGACTGCAAATACCATATATATTACATATTTCCTTTAAATTATATTAAAAATAAATCAAGTTTGAAAAATCTAACACTCTGAGGTTAGGAAATTCCAAAATTAATGTTTCCAGTGCAACCTTTATTCAGATCCCCTCTGCATATGCCTTTCTGATAGTCATTAATTACAAGATCAAATGTTTCCCGCGGGTCCCCTGCCTCATTTAGTGCACCAATTGAGTAGTACTTACTGAATGGTAGCCATTCAATAGTGTCTTTCATCTTCAGCCTTTATTGCACAGACTCCCATGCTTTATTTACTAAATGCCATCTAGTGCTTTCACTGAATATAGAATTAAAGGCCAATCTATTGTCTTCATAATGCTGTGTCATCATTCTTAGCAAAGACATTAATATTTACATCAGCTGTGTGAAGAGAGGTACAGTTCTGTTTTACACATGGAAAACAAAGGTACAGGTGTGCTATTCTGCACTAGCCTTGGGTGTTTAACTCGGGAAACAAAGTAGTATTCCAGAACATTTAATGTTTGATATCAATTTATCTGTCATTAACACCTGAGGTAGTTGCTAATAAGCTCCTCTTCAGCACATCGGTGAGCTCAGTTGGTTAGAGCATGGTGCTAGGAACACCAAGGTTGTGGGTTTGATCCCTGCATAGACTATTCACTTAAGAGATGGACTTGATGATCCTAATGGATTAGCTTGATGGATCATCAGCTAATGGATCCAGCTCAGAATATTCCATGATCTCTTTGCAAAGAGTCAAAATATTAAATTAGGTATCCTTAAACTGAGGGTGCATTTGAAAGAGAGGGAAACTTTGTTCTTTAAAGCATAAAGAGTCCAGCTGACCTGTTAATAATCAAGTCTCCTTCCCAGAGGTAATCATCACAATGAAATGTCAGCCAGCCCATGTCGATAAATTATGCTGAGAGGGAGGGAGGGAGTAACAAAGGGGAGGGAGGGAGGAACAAAGGAAGGGCAAAAGAAAGCTCTGTCTGAAGATCTTCTAGCCTATAAAGGAAGAAAAAGGAGTGTGTTATCATAGGGACTTCAATTTAGGATAAAGAATAGGTAACTTTGTAAAAGTACGTAGAGTTCTTTTCATATAGTGTACATACAATGAGAAAAATCATAATATTTTCCTTCTGCTACAAGATAAAGATTTTGTGTCAGCAAAATTGTGAAACTGCAAGCATACGTGCATGAGGACCTATTGATTTTCTTTTGAAGCAGTTGGGCAAAATAACGTCCTAGAGGCTTCAAAGAGGGAGGGAAGGTGTGGCAGTGCATCACTCCCACCCTTGGGCCACACAATGACCTCAGATGAGGAGCTAAAATCTGAGACCTCATGAAGGAAATCAGAGTGATAATTGTAGTAATGAACTGAGGATAATTTTTAAGCATCATTGAAGAATGTAATTGAAGACAGGGATGAAAATGTTCTTGTTTTACATCCAATCACAATTTAAAGATGAAGCTTGTCTGAGTTCATGCCTAACTAGTCTGCTCACCTGCATGTCTATCCTTTTGGACCTTAAAAGTGCAGTGAATGGTGTGACCTCAAGAAGCTATTTAGAATTATTGGCTAATCTTAATAGCAGGTTCAAAGCATAAGATGGGATTCAGCACCACAAAAATTTATTCATCTGTCTTGTGTAGTACCACTCAAATGAAATTTGACTTCCTAGCCATCTCAGCTTCCCTCTGTCTGTGTTCTTGAAACTACTCTAAAATTCTGGTGCTCAATTTTTCATTCATGGAGTCTCCCTTTCTTTGGCTACAAGCCAGGTTGTAGGTCTCAGTGAGATCAAAGTACAACTTCAAAGCAGCTGACTCCTGATTTTTTTCAAGAATTGGTAAATGAAACCGTATGGTATTGTTCACTATGGAGCCTGTTTGCCACAGGTCTAACTGGATCTATAATTCTCTGTGATGATATATAAACCAGTGTGATAGCACTTAAAATGTGACAATACACTGCTATAGGCATGTTGTATCCTTTCCATTCACAGATATACTTGAGGTTTTGGTCTTAAAAACCAAAGACAAAATTAACACTTAATGTGAAAAATTGTGCCATTTTATATATAGACTGTTGTAAAAGGTGAGGTCCAGAATATTTTAACTCTCCATTATAAAGTGTTCAATTCAGTACTAAGTCCATTGCTCCTGGAGGGACTGTTCCCATAGCTGCACTGCATGTTTTCTTCTACAATGCTGGTGATCTCTGCAGAGACCAAAGCAGACCTTGTTCTGGAATCAGCTCCTGCAGTCAGGTGTCAAACTGAATGTGATCTGCCTCAGCCTTAGTGTACAGATTGCCACTTTCTGTATCCTTGGACAACCTTTAATTTCTTTGTCAATGATGAGCTATGAAAAAGCCATGATAGCCACTGTCAACAGGAGGGGAAAACTGTCGAGAGATGTTAATTGAAAGGTGTAGTGAAATGTGATTAAACACTAACCTTAGGTTCTTTTAATTTCCCATAGCCAGGACTCAGTCATTTGTATGAACTTAAACAGGCATACAAGGTTAAGAATGCAGCAGAACCACATCTGTTCATATTGCAAAAATTAATCTAGAAGCGAAGTTTCCTTACTTGTTCCAATTTAAAGGAACAGTTTTATCTTTCAGGAACAGAAAAAAAGTAGCATTTTCTAGTTTTTAAATATATAAGACTTGATTTTATTTTATTTCTGATGAAGTTCTTATATTTGCATTGCTACTATACTTTTAAATTACTTTCCTGTGCTTGCTGCATTTCCTAAATCTGTTGCTTTTTTTAGACTGTTATAAAGTGTATCTACTTTTTGCTGGTTTTAGTCTCAGCGACTGAACAGGTAAAAATGTGACTTGCTAAAACTGAAGTTAAAAAATCAGATACGCATGAAAGGAAATGTAAAGGGCAAGAAGAAATGAAGTACATTCAAAGTGCCATCTAGTATTTAAATGCAATATGTATTTGTTGCTTAGGCTTCATCAGAATTTCACCAGATCTTTTGAGTTACTTCTGGGTAAATTACAAAAGCTGTGTCTTGCATTTACATGAGCAAAATGGTAGCATTCAATATAAAAGTGCATACATGCCTGATGATTTGATGTCTTTTACATTTCAAAACTGAGAGTTTTCATAGAGGTATTTTACCAAACATATTTTGCAGGAGAAAATGCCAAATGCTTACTAAAAAATCAAACCCCTTGAAAGAATTTCGGATGCACCCTAAGGCTGGAAGCAGTGCTAAGTACCTACCGACTTTGCAAATGAAGGACAATGTGCATATCTTTCCAATGGAGGGATGGAGTGATTAATGTTTGTGAAATGCTCAGAGAGTATATTTTTCTGTACTCTTATAGACAAAGCTGATTTTTATCCAAGGCTGAAAAAAGTACATCATTGCACTTCAATGTTCGTTGAGTGTACTCCCAAGGCACAAATACATCATTTCAGCAGCATTCCATTTTCATTCAAAAAATGGAATGAGATTGAATTATGCAGTCAGATCCCAAAGTTCTTGGTAACTTTTCTTTCAGAAATGCTTTCTCTTATACAAAGTCTTGTCTTCTCATGATTAAATAAGACACTCATTTGTAGCCATAGGATGCCTGGCTTCAGGGACACAGCAGAATAGCTACAATAGTTTCACCAGCTAGCAAGCCTAAATACATCTGTGCCAGGGAAAAAAATTGCTGCACACTTGAGCTGTTACAGACAGAACAAATGTTCCCTAATTTTCTCTTGGAGGCTTTGCAGTTTTTCCACTCGAGATGATGATGCTGAAATGAGGATTTTTACTTTTTTGAATATGACATAATTTATGAGGAAGACATGCAGTAAATATTTCAGCTGGAGTAGGTTTAAAATTAGCCCAAGACCAAAAGGTTTAAAAAGTAACTTCTGTCTTTTTGAAAATTGTTTTAACTGTGTGGGCTTGGATGTGTCAATGAAGAATGAAGGACCACTTTGAAAAACAGCTTTGGAAAAGGGCCAGCATAGGAAGAACTTGCTGTTTCCTCTGATCAGAAAGGATCTGATCTATGTTGTTTACAGTGTGACCACCAAAGGGCAAATTTTGTCATGAACATGCAGGATTAACAGCAGAGGATCAGCTCTTAGTAGCCAAATGTGTACATCCTCTGCAATGTCATTAAAGGGTTGGTGGGAATTTTCATAGCAGAAAGTTTTACCAGAAAGAATAGTGACAAGGAGCTCAAAGTCCCTGAAGCTGTTTTTACCTAAATTCAGTTTAATGACCTCCAAGATTATACCTGTTTTACCGAGGACAAGTTTCTAGGGAAAAAAAAAATCATATCTTTTACAGACAGCAGGTAAAAAGGTGAGCTTTTATGGGGTTTTTGTTTTCCCCTTGGAGATACCCATTGACATTGTGTTATCTCCATCAGATGATCAGCAGTTGGGCAGGCGTGACCTTAGCAGAGGAGTAGGCAACAGATCAGAAGTGACTCATTGATTTTATGAAGCATTTCCTTTCCCAGTTGTGACCTATCAGCGTAGGAGCTTTTAAAAAAAACGATATTAGAATTAATTTTTCAAGACAGAGTCAGATGACAGAAAGTTCGCTGCCTCTCTTGGTTAAAATGTGATGCATTCTACAAACCATTTAGAATATCACACAACATTCAAGAAGAGATTAGTCATTTTTTTTTATTTTATATGAAACAAAAAAAGTTAAAAGCTAGGTTAAGTGAAATGCAGAGTAGTCAGATACCATGACAATTACTGTGAAAAACAGGGAAAGGCAGTAGAAGCTTACCAGAAGATTAGGTAGAATCAGTCTCTAAGGAAAATGTTTAATAAAACTACTGGATCATCTTCACCTCCACGATGGAGGCTCTGAAAAGCCCCTTAGTAGTAATGGCTGTCATAAGGATACTACATCTAACAACCAACATGTGTGATCATATAGCTCTTCTGAACCTGTAAGCACTCCAGATGAGTCACAAAGCATGGTTTGAGGGTATTTTTTTCCTGACTATTTAAATGCTGAATTACTAAAAGTTTGAAAACTGTGTTTATTTTCATTAGTGCTAAGGAAGGAAATCTTCCTTTGATCTTCCTTACCCAACTAGGATATTGTTAGCAAAAATATTAGAGTAAACTGGATAAGACTTTGTCTCTAAATGTATAATCTGTTTGTTAGAGGCAGATATTTTATGGAAACCTGTAAATTAACAGTTATTGAGGTAGACTGTAGGTACAAACAGTAAGTATGTTCTGTGCATTAAAAGGTACTCTTCATCTCAGAACAAAGGATTATCCCAACAGGACAGAAACCAGAACTGTAGTACATCCTGGGTGATGGTAAAGTCTGTGAAGGACTCTCTGTGAGCATTTTCCCCTTCAGACAAGTGATTGTCCAAGCCCCAGAGAAGGAGGCCCTACCCACAGTTCTCCATAATCAAGTATTTCAACATCTCCCACTTCTGTTTGGAGATTTCAATTCTCCTTTCATCTAGCAAAGTGATGGCAGTAACAACCCATCAAAAGCTGGACGTTATTCACTTCTAAGACTTCTGTGAAAACTTGCCCTCAAAATGCTAAAGCAACCTGAAGGTTTACATATCTGCCCTAAAATTTATCATCTCCTAAATCTGAAAAAGTCTCTGTGGGTGAGCCTTATTTCTCCCTGACAGGATGTGCCAAATAACTCTTCTGATTCTTCCAATGAGGAATTTCAATTGCATTCCTACATAACAGCTGCATTAGCAAAGGTATGGTAACTTCTGAATACTGGCTGCATCTTTGCTATCGTTCAGAATATCATTATATCCTGGTGTTCTTTAATGAAGAGTTCCTATCTGTCACTGCTTATTTTTGTGCTGTCATAGACAAGTCACACAGTGGTTTTAGAAAGCTGTGACAGATTTGAAAGTACTGGTGGGATTCTGCTGTAACACCGTTTTTGAAAGGACTCTGTTCCAAGTCAGTGCCTTCTTCCTCCAGGGTTGCCTAGCATCAGTGCAGGAATTCTTCTGTCTCCCTGCTAGGTAGCAGGCAGATTTTTATGGTTCTTTTTATTATTTTCTTGCATCTGAAACAAATAATAGATGTAGAATTTTTCATTCTGTGAATTAGAGTACAGTTGACTGGTTTATAAACTTCCAGTATACATTTAAAGACTATTTGGATATAATATTCATCCTTCAAGGCAATGGGCCAACACTCTAAACGTCACTTGTTCATGTGTGTTTTGTTAGGGAGGAGAGTCCCTTTTTTCTTATGCTAAATATAAAGATACTGTAGTTACTACACAGTTAAATCTTCATTATAGATAGTACTAATAAATGTGCCACTGAACAGTCTGTTAAGTAACTTTGGTAATCTTAACACATTATACTGGATTTATACTGTAGAGGAAAATCTCTGGAGAAAGCAGTGAAACAATCTAATGTGGAGAATGTAGATTTATTGTCACTGATTTTGTGGCACAGAGGGGCAAAAAATTGCAAAGGAGAAGAATTTGCATCAGAATAACTGTAATAAGTTCTGTCATTGGTAATGCAGGTTTCTTCCAGTATCCCCTGTTTCTAAAGAATCTTTATTTCTCTGTAGTTTCAAAAGGAATCCCCCATTATAAAAAGGCTCATGTTTAAATGTCAGCAAACATGCATTGACTCTTGAGATGCATAAGGAGTGTTTTGGTGCTGCAGGTCACGTGCTGTCCCTATCACCCCCTAAGGACTCTTTTCGAGCCCTGAACTCATTCAGGTGTGTCCCAGGACACAGCGAAAGGACTATTAAAGGTCTTTGCAGGGAGGTCCTGCAAAATGCAAGGTGGTCCCTGCAGGAGGAGGAGAGATAATGTACATGTTGAAATTCCTGGGTATACTGAGACTTCAGCTGAGGATCTTGGTATTGAAAGGTGAACATCTATTGCTTTGAACTGCTGGAAAATGTATTGTTAAGGTTTGTCTTTTACAGACATTCATGTGCAACAAAGAGACGACTCTCTTACACAAATTTTTTTGTGTACTTTCAGCTCTATACATCCATGTACTCCCAGATCTGATCTCCTTGGGTTACATTAGAGCTGCAGGTTACATCCAGTAGGCACCTGTACAAAACACTATTAGTTGGCCACTTTAGCACAACATCTATCACCAGATCACAAAGCAGGTCTCTACTTCATCCAGGACAAAAATTTATTTTACAGTAGTTGTTTCCTGTAGTTAAATCTTCGTTACATATTTCTGGATATCAGTAAATTCCACTAATGCCAGGACCTATCAGTAGGAATTAATGCAGAAAAGAACTCATGGCTTCAAATTTCTTTATTTCAGTAACCCTTAGAACCCAAAGGCAAACATTTATTCATATTCTAAGAGGAGAAATTGGTTTTTGTCCTGCCACTGCTTCTTTTTTTCATTCCATTTCTCCTTTATCCCTCCATTTCATATTTCCAGCTTTGCATCAAACACTGAAGCCTGTTGTCCCACAGATGAAGATGTCTCCATAATCTATAACTCACAGTTCTGTAACTAAGCAGTCTTTTCTCTGCAACCAGCTTGACAGTGCTGAAGTTCTATAGTAACCTCTGCATGCCTGTGCACTCCTAGGGACTTAAAGACGGAGCATATCACCCATGAAACTTGAAACATTCAACAAACTAGTTCAAGTGAAAAGGGTAAAAAACCAAAAAATAAAAAGAATGTTTAAATACATTAGAAGTTCAAGACATATAGATTTGACATGGTGGCCTGACTTTTTGCTACAATAGTATCAATAAGTTTAATTTGACACATATTTTAATTAGAATGATCTGTTATTTTTCAGAATCAGATTTCAGTATAGTGGAAATTTAAACCAAATGTGCTTGCTTTGACTTTAGCAAAAAAACCCTTTGCAGCAATGAGAGAGAATCTTTGATGCAGGGCTATTGTTGTTACCTCCATATAACAAGGAAATACCAATATATTTGTGTCTCTGTTGCCTCCTTCAAAACAAAAAGTAATGCCATTTAAAGATTTGTGTCTGTCATCCTCCACTGACTCACAAACCACTAAAGTGTTTCATTTTCTTAACAGGGAAAACAGTGGAGCTCTCCTGTTTGTTTTGACCTCTATAAACTAGCTTTTACTCAAAAACATTACTTCTCCTGTTAAACCTAACTTAGTTTTGAATAGGCAAGTGTAGAAAATCTTCTGGGCACGCAATTCCTTCAAATGTTAAATACAGGCCATAAACTCTATTATAGACAAAAAAAGCTAAATATCAGCTGAGTTTCTCTGATTTTATTTAGCTATCAAATGAAATAATCCAGGGGAAATGAAGATAGGCAGTAGTCATAGGCTGAGGAGGAGTTGTTTGTAGACCAGGAGCAAGAAGAAAGAGAAGCGTTTTTTTTTTTTTTTTTGAGAAATGCTACCCCACTGTCTGTTCCTGTGTGTTAGTAACTGTTTGTGCAAGTCTGTTTTACTGTGTAGTTATGTGTGCTCTCATGAGAGCATTTAGTAAACTGGTAGCATTTAGATTAAGGGGGCTTTTGTAGAAGCTTCTATTAGCATATGCAAAAGTAGGAAGACAGTATTCAGATGGGTTTTTTTGGGAAAAGTGTTTGCTATGGTGGGAATATTACTGTGGAGATGAAAAATTGCAATGTTCAAATTTCTTCACTCTATCCAGTAAGTGCTATTATGACAAAAACAGTCATAAGAAGAAAAAAAAAATAGAGAAATGTCATGTACTTGAAAAGGACTATCCTTGACAATCTTATGGAGAAGCTTTATAGATTTAATCTGATATCAACTCTGCTCCTCTTCCTAGTCTTCTCATTTATGATTACCATCACTTTCAGACAGTATGAGGGAACTTAGTAATGAATTTAATGATCTTAACAAGATGAGAATTTGAAAGTACTGGTGGGATTCTGCTGTAACACCGTTTTTGAAAGGACTCTGTTCCAAGTCAGTGCCTTCTTCCTCCAGGGTTGCCTAGCATCAGTGCAGGAATTCTTCTGTCTCCCTGCTAGGTAGCAGGCAGATTTTTATGGTTCTTTTTATTATTTTCTTGCATCTGAAACAAATAATAGATGTAGAATTTTTCATTCTGTGAATTAGAGTACAGTTGACTGGTTTATAAACTTCCAGTATACATTTAAAGACTATTTGGATATAATATTCATCCTTCAAGGCAATGGGCCAACACTCTAAACGTCACTTGTTCATGTGTGTTTTGTTAGGGAGGAGAGTCCCTTTTTTCTTATGCTAAATATAAAGATACTGTAGTTACTACACAGTTAAATCTTCATTATAGATAGTACTAATAAATGTGCCACTGAACAGTCTGTTAAGTAACTTTGGTAATCTTAACACATTATACTGGATTTATACTGTAGAGGAAAATCTCTGGAGAAAGCAGTGAAACAATCTAATGTGGAGAATGTAGATTTATTGTCACTGATTTTGTGGCACAGAGGGGCAAAAAATTGCAAAGGAGAAGAATTTGCATCAGAATAACTGTAATAAGTTCTGTCATTGGTAATGCAGATTTCTTCCAGTATCCCCTGTTTCTAAAGAATCTTTATTTCTCTGTAGTTTCAAAAGGAATCCCCCATTATAAAAAGGCTCATGTTTAAATGTCAGCAAACATGCATTGACTCTTGAGATGCATAAGGAGTGTTTTGGTGCTGCAGGTCACGTGCTGTCCCTATCACCCCCTAAAGACTCTTTTCGAGCCCTGAACTCATTCAGGTGTGTCCCAGGACACAGCGAAAGGACTATTAAAGGTCTTTGCAGGGAGGTCCTGCAAAATGCAAGGTGGTCCCTGCAGGAGGAGGAGAGATAATGTACATGTTGAAATTCCTGGGTATACTGAGACTTCAGCTGAGGATCTTGGTATTGAAAGGTGAACATCTATTGCTTTGAACTGCTGGAAAATGTATTGTTAAGGTTTGTCTTTTACAGACATTCATGTGCAACAAAGAGACGACTCTCTTACACAAATTTTTTTGTGTACTTTCAGCTCTATACATCCATGTACTCCCAGATCTGATCTCCTTGGGTTACATTAGAGCTGCAGGTTACATCCAGTAGGCACCTGTACAAAACACTATTAGTTGGCCACTTTAGCACAACATCTATCACCAGATAACAAAGCAGGTCTCTACTTCATCTAGGACAAAAATTTATTTTACAGTAGTTGTTTCCTGTAGTTAAATCTTCGTTACATATTTCTGGATATCAGTAAATTCCACTAATGCCAGGACCTATCAGTAGGAATTAATGCAGAAAAGAACTCATGGCTTCAAATTTCTTTATTTCAGTAACCCTTAGAACCCAAAGGCAAACATTTATTCATATTCTAAGAGGAGAAATTGGTTTTTGTCCTGCCACTGCTTCTTTTTTTCATTCCATTTCTCCTTTATCCCTCCATTTCATATTTCCAGCTTTGCATCAAACACTGAAGCCTGTTGTCCCACAGATGAAGATGTCTCCATAATCTATAACTCACAGTTCTGTAACTAAGCAGTCTTTTCTCTGCAGCCAGCTTGACAGTGCTGAAGTTCTCTAGTAACCTCTGCATGCCTGTGCACTCCTAGGGACTTAAAGACGGAGCATATCACCCATGAAACTTGAAACATTCAATAAACTAGTTCAAGTGAAAAGGGCAAAAAACCAAAAAATAAAAAGAATGTTTAAATACATTAGAAGCTCAAGACATATAGATTTGACATGGTGGACTGACTTTTTGCTACAATAGTATCAATAAGTTTAATTTGACACATATTTTAATTAGAATGATCTGTTATTTTTCAGAATCAGATTTCAGTATAGTGGAAATTTAAACCAAATGTGCTTGCTTTGACTTTAGCAAAAAAAACCCTTTGCAGCAATGAGAGAGAATCTTTGATGCAGGGCTATTGTTGTTACCTCCATATAACAAGGAAATACCAATATATTTGTGTCTCTGTTGCCTCCTTCAAAACAAAAAGTAATGCCATTTAAAGATTTGTGTCTGTCATCCTCCACTGACTCACAAACCACTAAAGTGTTTCATTTTCTTAACAGGGAAAACAGTGGAGCTCTCCTGTTTGTTTTGACCTCTATAAACTAGCTTTTACTCAAAAACATTACTTCTCCTGTTAAACCTAACTTAGTTTTGCTACAGGCAATAGCTAACAGTGCACAGAAGTAAACTTTGTTGATCCCATTCTTGAGTCTCTTCTTTTGATATCACCTGCTTACTGCAGTGCATGCTGAGAACACTTAGAAATGTCCCACTGGGGACAGACTGGGGAGATTTCATGGAGACAGCTAGGGAGACTGCATTAACCACAAAATTAGAGTTGTGCATGAATGGCATAATCCGTTTTATTAAAGTGATTTTCTCATTGAGGTTTTAACATATTTCATACATTTCAAAAGGAAATTACAATATTTGAACTGAATTTTACAATTAATTAGAAACAAAGTACATACTCCTAGCCATTTACAACTCTAGATCTCAGAATCTTCCTAGTGCACATGAACTATCCTGGAGTCATATGTGGGGCAAAAAGGGAGGCTTAAGCATCCCAGGCCTTAATCCTTTGAGATTTTCTTCCTCATACTTCTTACCAACTTAATGGATAAGCTCTCTAGGATACCAGCTCTGTCTTTCTATTTGTAGACACAGCTAGAAGCATGCAGCTCACCCTTCACTCCATCCAGTAAGTGCTATTATGATAAAAATAGTCATAAGAAGAAAAAAGAATAGAGAAACGTCATGTACTTGAAAAGGACTATCATTGACAATCTTATGGAGAAGCTTTATAGATTTAATCTGATATCAACTCTGCTCCTCTTCCTAGTCTTCTCATTTATGATTACCATCACTTTCAGACAGTATGAGGGAACTTAGTAATGAATTTAATGATCTTAACAAGATGAGACCTTAGGAGTCATGTTTAACCTGGTTTGATAGAAACTGAGATTTTAGTTTGGTTTGGTTTTTTCATTTAAAATTTTATCAAAGTACAATAAGATTTCACCAGTGATGTTAGCCAGTATCCTAGCTTCTTTATTAGAAGCATGGACCCCTAAGAGCTGATCATTTTTCTCATCTCCAGATTAACCACAAAGTAAAGGCAGTTGGTGTTTTTTAAAAAAAACCCTCATTCTTCACCCTTCCCATTACTCCTCTGTGCTGCAATTGCTTCTACTTTTGTAGCTTCTGATACTTCAAAATTTACCAGCCATTTTTCAGAATGCTTCACCACTGCTCCTTCTTTTCCATCACTCTTCAACATCTTAGAAATTTAGAAATCAGTCTTTTCTATTTGTAAGGCTTTAGCAAGTTGTCTATGACCACAACTCAAGAATTTTCTTTTGACTGTGCAATAAAAACATGCTTTACTGAATCAGGTCACGGATTGCCTTATAGATCATTATTTTATAAAGAATCTGATCCTGATATCCTCTTTCTTATACCACAGAAATCTGATGTACTTAGACTAGCCATAACATTTCCTTGGGGAAAACACTGTAGGCTTTGAGAAAGGATAGAATTAGATACTCAAACTTAATACAAGCATCTCTCCTTACAATTTTTAAAGTTTTCCCTTTCATTGTTTTCATGCAAGCTTAGCCATCTCACTTATTACTGGAACTCTGTGGCACCAAAAACATTGAAAATATCCTTTGATGTATTCCTTGCTTTCATCCATTTGCTATTAGTCTTTTAGACTCTGAAGTAACTCTTGAAAAAGAACAATGTATCCTCTGGTCTTTTCACACATTAAGATCATGCAGAGTCTTGGTTTTGCCCTTGTTAAACTCTTCTATCAATCAGCAGTATGTTCTTTTAAAAAGTGAGTTTAATGCCAGCTTGAGTGGTAAGCTGACAGCCCTGGAGACTGATGTCCATTGTTTATGTTCAGAGAAGTCTGAGCAGTGGCACTGCCACACACATTTCTCTCTGTAAAATTTTCTCACCTCTGCTGCAGAGAGAACACCTCCAGGCAGAGAGATGCTCTGATCTCTGTGGCCATTCACTGCCTGGCATTGAAGGCACACGTTGGCATGAGTGTGTGGATGAAGCTTTTTCGCAAAGGTATTCTGTGTTCAGAGCTGCCAGGCTGGCTCCTTTTGCTTCCTGATAAAGACCCTTTTGAATTCAAAAGCCAAAAACCACTGATAATATGACCTTGTCTTTATTGTGTGGTGAATAACAATGTACTCAAGAGCAACTTCTTCAGCCTTGTACCAGAACACAAAACTTACATTCTGTTGGTTTCTTGTTGAATTGCTAGCATTGCAAACACATTTGGGTCTTATAGAATACATCCCTTTTTCACCTTTGGAAGTTATGTAATTCCTCCATCTCAGGAGATCATGGCATGCACTTCAAATATCTGTTTGACTCAGCTAAAGTAACAGAGAACACATAAAATATACCAGTGTTTATTATTGACTTCAGACATCACTTACTACTGAAAGTGCCCGTGTCATGTGTCAGGTTATGAAAACTCTTTTATAATGATTTTGGCAATTCCTAGTAAAAACTATTGCTTTTTAAATTGATGTTGGAACTGCAGTGGATGAAAAGGTGCCTGTCAGCTGACATCTTGATTAACAGAGAGCAATCCATTACTCCTTATATGGCCTACCAAAGTATTTCCAGCGCTGTCTTCTCTGACAGTAAAGGGAACACAACCTAGCATAGCTCCACTCACTTTGCACAAATTCCAAGCCTTGCAGCCCATGTGAAGAAATACAGAGTGACAGCAAATGCATGGATAAGTCACAGGACAGGAATTCTGAAGATCTGGATTCTTAGCTTGGCTCTTTTCAAGATTTCCTGTGTCATATTGGATAAATCAATTTTAGTTCTGTATAGCTCATTGCTACAGCCAAGTTAAATTTGTCAAGTACCTTAAAGTATGTAGGCTAAATCCAAGAGTGCCTATAATAGTAAGATGGAAGGTTCTTTGCATTTGTAAAGTATTGATTTTCTTCCATCCATTTATGTTGAGAAAGCATTATATATATCTTTTACTATAACATGAAATAAAATGTTTGAAATACCTGGGGCTGGAGGGGGTTGTTTCATGATGGTCTACTAAAAATTGCATGTACTATGTTTCTTTGCTGTTAATAACATAATTTATGAGATTTGCAGAGATGTAGGATTCCACTTCACAGACAGTACTTTGAAACGTGATTTGGGGTTGATTCAGGACAAAAATCCAAGTTGTTTTAATTCTCTGGTAAATGCACTAGAGATCTGACCCCCATGGTCTTCACAGCACAGATTCCCTGGGGTGTGCAAACTGTGGAAGTGCTCTGTGGGTTTGGCTGTCCCAGAAGTTGGGAGCCCAGACTGACAAGCAGCTGAGGGTTGGATGCCAGGTTGTTTGTACTCTCAACTCTGATCAGCCCAGCAGATGGGATGCTGAGGTGTTCAGATCCCAGGGCACCAGACTGAAGGTCTGGCAGTAGCCTGGTCACATCACAACTCTGTAAAAACCAAATCACTTCTTTCGAATGTTTCAATTTCAGAAAACTGCTAGATTTTTACAGGTACATCAAGTTTCTGTGAATGTAGTATGTATCAGTCATGTCCTTCCTTGTTCTCTTGTGCACAGATATATGTAAGTTGCAATGATAAATAAGACAGAATTGACAGAAGGATACTGTGGAAAGGAGTTTTATAAATACTAATTTATATGTTGCAGCAACTTCTTATTAGTCATAAGGGTGTTACTCAGCAGGGGCATAGAACTGGAGAGAAGATAGTTGTGGCACTGGTTAGTTTAGCAGAAAAAAAGTGATTTTTCTCTGTTCAAGCTGGCTAAGGCATTAGAAAGGCTTCTGACAAATTTGGGTCTGTCATCATTTGTATACAGCTTTTTGTCTGGAAATGACAATTTGAGTCTGTCATCATTTGTGGACTGTTTTGGTCTGGAAAATTTTTTTGTTTTGCTGATGAAACTGTCCCCCCCTGCTCCCTGGTAGAGGAGCTGTGGGGCTGTGGGCACCCAGTTTGTCTGCTGCAGGAGGTGCAGGATGGCTATAAACATTACCTGGCCAGTCTAACAAACTAGCACAGGCACTGAAGAATGGAAATTATGAGAAGCTAAAAAAGATGGGGATGAACTTGATGCTAGATATATAGTGGGTTTGTTTTGTTTTGATTTGATTTTCTTTTTAAAAAAGCCTTAATCAGGCCTTACCAAAAGGTAAAGGTTTGTATACCAGTCACAAATTTCACAAATTTATGAGTGCTGGCTTCTTCCTGATCTCCTGGGGCTGTTAAAATATCCAGTAACAGACGGAATTAATCTTGAAAAAAATAATTCTAGTTTTTAAATATTGGTGGCACTCATTAGATTGCACAGAAATAATATATCGTGTTAATTCAATTTTATAAATACTGGACCTCAGCTGGGTGACATTATTGGAGCTGCATGAAAATCTGGTTTATGTAACTGGAGTTTCTAAAGCCTAACACTGTGTAAGATAGCAGTAGAGGGGCATTCCAGAAATTATTTGTGATGTTTTTATTGATGTGCTTTGCCAGATCATAGGCTGAAATAACTCAATAAAAAGACTGAAGTCTTCTGACTTCTAACCTTGGTTTATTAACAGTGTAACTTTTTATATTGAAGAGCTAGTTTAAAACATTTGTGCCTAACTTCCCCATGTAAAAAGAAACTATAATAAAGCAATGACCATACCAGAAGGTTATGTGACTGTTTGAAATCAGGACATCTAAAACTGAAATTTCCAGAAACAGGAATTGCTATTGAAAAGCAAAATATTTTCAGATGGAAAATAAAATATTGTCCTGGTCAAATACTGATTCTGTTAGCTGTTAAAACATAAAATAAAAAAGCTCAGATACGCTAGAGCAGCAGGTCGTGGGACTATAAGAAATTAACTGGAAGATGCATACTTTGCTCTTGCAAGGTGAACCCTTAGTTTTATATCATGATGAGGTCAGGACATGAAAAATGTTGCTGCTACTAAGCTCAATAGCATGTGCAGGACTAGACAGGCCAGTGGGTGTGCTGGCACAGGAGTAGCTGAGAGACAGGGCTGGGCCAGCTACACAAAGGAATTAAACTGCTAAGTGTTTGGAGGTTTTTTAGATGTGTACACTCCAAGTCACACACTAAATATCTGTGCATGTTACTCAGAAAATTACTTCTCATTTATTTGTTATAATAAGAACAAGACTAGCTCATGTTTAAATTAGGAGATTACAATGTTTTTCAGAGTTTATGGATTTGTCATCAAGATTTCATGGCTGCTGTGATGAATTGCCATTAGGACATTATCCTCAAAAGAACAAAGAGCTTTCATACCTGATTAATTTTGGAAATAATAGGAGCATTTCACTAAAGTTAAATGACTGCTAGGGGGATATTTGTTACTGTGTCCAGATATTTTTTTTGCTAAACATTATAAAGCTTTCCTTTCCCTGTGACACAGAAATGAAGATATTACTCTGCATGTAGTGCACATGACATTGCAGCCTTTAGTCACAGAGATCTGTGTATTCCTACACATGTCTCTGGCCTGAGGCAATGTTATATTTAAAAATAAGCACAAGTCTGTAAGGATGGATCTCTCTCTTCCAATCTAGCTTCAGCTTGAACATTTATTCCTTTCTGTGGTTTTGGTCTGCTCACCACCATTTGTTATGGTGCACTTTCCTCAGCAATAAACTAAGAATTGAACGGATACTGATGGATATATAAACTACTTTTAGTTAATGTCTGAAAAGACAATGCNNNATAGTAAAAAAAAAAAAAAAAAAACCAAAAAAAAACCCCACAACACCTAGATCATAAAAAAGTAGCAGTTTTTTATGGAATTTAGTAAGTATGATGTGAAATACTATTTTAGTCCTGTGAAGGATGAATGAGCTGGTGTTTAACAATCAGGACTGTCCAGTACTGACCCAAAAATGAAGTAATGGCAGCATTCTTTGAGAGATCAGCTGACTTTATAGCTCCCAGATATTATTTTCAGAGTTTCTTGTTTCATGCCTTTTACTGGAGGATACAAAAAGAGATTCTGAGAGATACAGAATTATAGAACAGGACAAAATGGGATTATACTGACATGCAAATGGAGGCTATTTCATTTTCTGTATTTACTGGACCCCTTGGGTTGTTAGCAGTAAATGGACAACATTGCCACTTTAGCTCTGTAGATGAAGTTATGCAGCAATTCTAGCTGAGCCATACTGAGATAGTCTTTCGTTTTCTAAAAATAGTCAGTTTATTAAACTGAATCACATTTGTGATTGCCACCAAATCTCATGTAGAAAACCTTCTCACAGTCACATAAAATTGGGAATTGGTTATTTTCTGCATCATCTATATTGACATCAATCTATCACTGACCATTGTTTTTAATCTGATGTATGTGATTCTCGCAACCATGGACCACAGTTAAGTAAAAAGAAGCTTAGGTTGCAATCACGTGCCTTGATTACTTAATAGAAGATAATGAAGTTTGTGAACAGCTCATAAGTTCATTCCCTCTGTTATTTACAAATAGCATACATACATAGAAGAAAAAAAAAAACAGTAGAGATAATCAGGAATGGTGTAGAACATAAAGTAGTTTGTTATTGGCATTTGCTATAACAATAACATTAAGCATTTGCATGCAATTGTGTATCTGGGATACTCAGAACTGCTGAAAAAGGGAGTGCATTGATAATGTTATTATTGCCATATAATTTCTGCTGTAGTAATAAAATATATAAATCTGGGTCAGGTTCCTCTGGGGTTGTTGCCATTCAGACATAGGTTCAAGTTCAGTAAGAGGTATAGTTGCTTGTCAGATACAGAATTAGATACATTTTGTGATTTAATGCATTCATTTTACTTATTCATTCAGAGCTTCACACTGATTATTTGCTAGTTGAAAAGTTTGTTGTTGATGGCTCAAGTGTGATCACTGGCTTTTTTTATTTAGAAGGACGTTAAATAAAACTTTAAAAAGACAACACAAAGAATGAAACTGATTCTACAGTTTTCCAGGGATCCAAGCTGAAAAATAACAATAAAAATGTTATTCAAACAAGAAGACAAAACCTGTTGTGCTCACAATGTTTGATTACAATGTCCTACAGCTAGACACATTTAATTTAATACTCTTTAACTGGGGAAAAGGAAAGATATGCATAACAATATTATGCATGGAAATTGTCTTTGCATTACTTTCAAATAATCAATACTGAGAGGAGAAGGGAGAAAGGAGAGAAGACAGTCCAGACTTTTTATATAATTTGTTTTGTTAATTTAGTGCTTCTAAAACTGAAAGAGAAAAGAAGATAAGGAAACAGACAATTTCTCCAGCTTTCAAGTAAGAAAATCCTAAGACTGTGCTCTGTCACAACAGCTGTTACACAGATAGGCTTACTGAATCAAAGTCTATGTCAAGGTGAAGAGATTACCTTGACTACCAGTGTTGGGAGATAACCATCGCCAGGGTGGCAGAAGCAAAGAGAGGGACAGAGCAACTGCAGGGACAATAAGCTATGTGCATGTAGAGAAATTTCATCTTTCTATGCATAGGAAATGGGTTTGCTCTTTATCTCCCTGTGCACTTCTCGCTCTCATCCAGAGGAGCAACCCTGCATTCCCAGGTGCCTGCAGCATTTCTTATAGAAAGTGTTATGATATCAAAGTATGGGAACAGCTCAGGGCATGGAAAGAGTCTCAGAGGCACACAGACATCAGGCCCCTCTGAATGCTCACTGGTACAGCAAATCTCCTCAGCTTCTCACAATTATCCTTGGGAGCAGTAGGGCTGCAAAGATCACTATAATTTTCTGTTCTCTTCCAGGAGACCGATAGTTTCCACTTGTTCTCTATTGCGTATTTTTATGGCAGAAATTTAATGTCAATTACAGATTTTTAAAATTAATTTGTGTGGTAGATAAATGAGACAGAAGGGGAAATCAACATGTAAAACAGGTGGACAGCAACAGCCTATTATCTGGGTAGAGCCAGGAGTATTGCTTCAATCTACGCAGCTTTCCCCTATAAGCTTTCCCACCAGGACAGTTAGTCCTTGGCAATGGCTGATGGAAAGCTAGACAGAATGTACCTCCCAGGATTTTCTCAGCAGGTCTTAGAACTAGGTCTTCAGAACACCATCCTCTGGTCTATGTTTACAGGACTTGCCACCTGGCACTAAAGCAGAATTTTACGATAGGAATTTTAAACTAAAACCAAAGTGTTAAAATAGGACATCTAAGAGCATCAGACCAATCTGGCCTGCTCTTTGGTAGCAAAATTCCTATTGAAAACTGATAATTTCACCTAGGTAAAGGTCATATAAGTCAGAGAAGAGAAAAATAAAGATGCATAGACATACTGATGTGGACATATAGGTGAAAAGCTAGTATGCACATCTATTTTTCCAAGAGGAATGATAGGTTGTACAGGAAAAAAAATTCTGTGATGCAAATTTACATTTTTGTCCTGCTAATAAATGGAACAGTGAAAGAGCTGACTGCTCCCCTAGATGTGGGAGTTATTTACTTTCTAATCCTTTCCCTTTTAGCTCTGACTGGACACAAATGAAAATTCCTGGCATTAGGTATTAGAAGAGATGGAAAAAGCACAGGAACCAATTTACAGGGTTTCACTTGACTAGCTTTCTCCATTTGACTCCTATTAGCTCTGATAATGTATCCT